>NC_073694.1:45114173-45414173 GCF_029784165.1 Wyeomyia smithii
CTTTAGAACTTGAGCCGAACCAGTTTGCGCGTTTCGGATCTAATAATTAGGCTTGATTTGCACCTTCCATCAAAACTGGTCATTGCTTGTGACAAGTTATTATGTCTGGTTACCAAATAATATTTAATAATAAATTTAGAGTAGCAGCTTTGATACCGTGACCAGGATTCGCACCAATTTGCCATCACGCACTTGGCTATCGTGAGTCAGGTTTTGCTACCAGTGATTCTGCCTTTCGTGCCCTTCGAAATTCTGCTTTTTGAAATATTCTGCCTTGTGTGTACGGTCATAGAGTTCTGCCTTTCATGATTCTGCCTTTCGTGCTTCTGCCTTTCGTGATTCTGCCTTCTGTGGCGAACCCTCTAAATCGGAATTTAACTTCCAAGGCTTTGCTTTGCTTAAAAAATCAATATATTTCAAGATTTTTCAATTTTTTGTTTTTATTCAGACATGACACCAAAAAACAAAAATTGTTGTCTTATGCCATTTTAAAATTGATTTCGCTGCTTTTGGTCTGTGAAAAGCTGTGTAAAATTATTTTAAAGTAGGTACTTAGAACCAAGACTAAACTCAGAAAATGAAGCATGATTTCTAAAATAGCATCTACTGGTATCTAGAAAGCTGTTGAAAGCTAATTAAAATGAAAAATAATCCAGAAAACATTTTCAGTTGGATTTTCATAACCAACATAACTCCTTAAGAACAAAAAATGAGGGGTTCGATACTATTTTGAATTAATTGAATTATTCAGTATTAGTGTTTGTATGAAGTTTCAGTCTACTTTATACATGAAAAAATTTGTTGGAGAACTTAAAGATGGCAGCAGTCTTCTTACTGGGAGATTGGCAGTAGAGCTCTCCTGAACGAGGGCAAGGGAGCACCAACATTAACAACATTTAAGAATACTTTCAATATCATACCGGACTTATATTAGGTGAAATAACATTGCATGGTAATCAGGTGAAAAGTTATAAAATCAATCGGAACAACGACAGTTACTGAGGACTGAGTAACTTCTGGGCCACCATAACAACAAGAGCTAATATTGAATCCCGAGCACGATCGGGTACTCAGCTAGTAATAGTTAGATAATCTGGATAAACAAACCCGTTTGATCTTTTGATTGAAATTCTTTGAGAGACTTCATATTCAGCATAATAGTTTATACAGGCTTGCAAGATTTTTTTCATTTTTCTTGGGGCCATAATATTCAAGAGGTTAATCACTATAAACATGGAAAAGATAATTAAATTTGCGGTAGGCAATGCAATGCCATTATTTCATGCAGTGTTATTCGACAAAAATTTTGGCTTCAATAGCGCTTAAATAGCGCTTAAACTGGATGTTACAGCACGTTCTCTCGAGATTCTGCTCTTGTCCTTTTTATGTGTAATGCGGCATAATGATACTGATATAACCGCTAAAGACTATTACTCTACAACTGAAAACAAATCATCAGTTAAACACAATTAAAACCACATTAGGCGTCATTAATAAATTACGTAACGCTTATAGGGGAGAGGGGGATACCATTGAACGTTACGAATTAGAGGAGAGAGGAGGTAAAACCAGCGTCATGCAAAAAAAAAATCTCCGAAAAGGCTATAATTTTCCTCCAAAAACGAGCATTTGTATTAGGCAAATTTTTCTTCGGCATTGCGTAGTTATTATGAGGAGGTACGTGATGGCGTTACGTTTTGTTACATATAGGATGGGGTGGGAGGGGGTTTCTATCTGTAAAAAATCAGCTTTCTGCGTTTCGTAATTTATGAATGTCGCCTTATCTAATTTTAAACTATAAATACTGAGAGAGAATAGGTGATAAAAAAACCGCCAATTTGGCAACTGGGTTTCACATGTCAAAAGGGGCAGAGCTCTTCTCGAAGCGCAATGTTGACAAACTTTTCATTCTGCTCGTAGGGGAACTGCTCCATTATTCATCTCATTAAGCCGATATTCAAGAAGAATGCACGGATTAAACAACAAACTTTCAGGAAATCATTG
The DNA here is from genome assembly GCF_029784165.1 of Wyeomyia smithii. Taxonomy (NCBI): domain Eukaryota; kingdom Metazoa; phylum Arthropoda; class Insecta; order Diptera; family Culicidae; genus Wyeomyia; species Wyeomyia smithii. The sequence continues at coordinate 45,116,178 of NC_073694.1, forward strand.
AACAAATAAACAAAATACGCCTACGTGCTCTTATAGAATCGTTCAGTATTGTAAAGTGTTTAGTAAACTTAGCTAGATTGATCCTGAATTTTGTAAAACAAACCATTTTTCACAACGCTTCCATATTCATCTCAAAACTTAAATCACTGCTCAATAATTCATCTCACGACGCCCCCATATCCATCACACTGCAATGCACTGTTAATCATGAATGAATCACATTATCATGAATGAACGTAGCCGCAGACCGTCGTAGTAGGTTACCTAGATATCCGCTGTTACGTGCAAATATGGTAACCTAGGTAACCACTGCAGTGCTGTCCATTTATGTCAATTATGTCGGAATAATTCAACATTTTCAGTATGATTCGTTCGTATTAACAGAAACCGATTTGGCATCTTCTGATTTTTCTTCAAGGCAGTGAAAACAGATGAAAATACATAGAGTTGAAATTTAGGAATTGTAGAAATTCATCTCATATATTTCTGCTAATTCAAGCTGGTTTTTGGAAATTTGAGATGAACGTTTCAAAGATTAAAGTATTCTTAGTGTAGTGAGTGATTTTGTTTAATAATTAAAATAAAAAATGGTCCGCTTGTGATGAGAAAAACTTTGGTTGGCTGCTGAACGAGTCCCGTTGTAGCCGTACATGTAGCCGCGGATTTTGTTTTCTGAGGTAGGTGATTGAAATAAATGAGTTTTCGAGTGCAGATGCCTGACTATTATATCAAATGTAGAGCTTTTAAGTGAGTTTTTGAGGATTCTACTTAATGAGAAATCAGTTCCCCTACATCGCAGAAACCGTGAAGGTGTGAAATTTTTTGTTTAGGTATGTTTAATTTTTGCACTTTCACCACAATTGATAATTACACCGGTCAACACAGGTATGGCTCAAACCAGAAAAAATGGAACATCAAGGTTCTTAGCCATTTCTGTGAATTTGGAGGCCTTCAGCCACTAATATTTTTTCAGAGACTTAAACGAGTTTTCTCGTAAAACATAACGTTGAAGCGACGAACCCGGCGAGCAATTACTATGCGAACTCTCACACAAGTTGTCGCGTTTTGGTAATGGTTAGCGGCACCACAAATAACAGGAATGGTTAAAAAGCTATAATCTTTCTAGGGCAGCTGTTTCGAGCAGCACTAATGGCAGCACTTTTTTTCGCTTCTGTCGACCAGTGTTATTTGGTTGACTATACAAAAGGTTTGTGAGCCTTCGATTAAAAATCGCTGTGATAATGAAATTTTGGAGCATTCCTTACTCATTGTTTAGCAATAGATCAACAAAATCGTATATAGATAAACATTTTTACAGAAAAAAATTAAAACAAAAAACTGATTTTAAGGAGGAGTATTCCACAAAAAACTTTATTTTGACGTGTCAGCAAGTTTTTTTCTTTTCAATTTTTCCACAACTTTGCTGAAGGAAGCAATCTGGTACCTATAATAAAAATTAGAAAAAATATTTCTTTTATCTAACTGTTAGGTGGATTGATCGAAAAACCGAAAACGTCAATAGTAAGGCCTTGTTCTATGTAAAAAAATTTGTTGAAGACATTGAGTACATAAAATCGATTTTTCACAGTCCAATCTGAAACGATTACGGTTCTTCGAGGTTGACCACTGTGCACTGTGGGATTTTCAAGTATTTCTTTCCACCAATTGTAAATGTCATGAAATATAATAGTTGGAATGTGTGGAAAATATTTAGAAAATTATTGGTGATTGAAAAACGTGCTTTACATTAAGTATTACTCCATTTTTATATCTCTTTTTTGTACTTTACGATCTTCAAAAGGGCATTTTTCAAAAATGTACCGTACGACGATTTCGAAAACGGAAGGATATAACATTCTCTGGTGTTGGTTTAATAGTTCAGCAATAAAAAAATCGAATGGCTAGGCTAGTCAAATGTTTAACAATATTTCAGGAGACATTTCTGAAATGCTTTAGAAAGCATGAGCAAGCGATCATTTCAAAATATGAGCAGCTTTGTATTGTGCAAATTTTTGGTAGTTGGCATCTTCTTGCACAAACGCGCAGTTGCGCACGGCCCTTGTACTAATTTTTTTTCTGCCACCCTGTGTTTTGAAGAGTTGCTTGGAAGATATCAATTTTATATGACCCAAGCCTGCGGTTGTACACTGTCTAACCTTTTTCTTAGACTGGGTTTTTTGAGAAAAGTATTAGGTAGAATCAAATTAATAATAAAGTTATTTCCTCCCAGCTTAATTGATCTGACCTGTTCTTGGGTGGATTTTCTGGCCCAGTATAGCAGGATAACATATCACGGTTTGGTTGATTACATTTTCACTTCGCCATTAAGTCCATTCAAGTCCATTCACTCAAACTTCGTTACGAATTATGTGGCACCCTCTGCCACCGTCGCTGTCTTCGTCGTCGGTAACGGCGAAACCCGAACGGCAGCAGAATATAGAGGTAATGAAAGCATTAATAATGCCGCTTCAATGAGCGAACCTTTCGGCGTTCCGAGCCTTATGGGCTTTGCACTTCAGGACGGGATATACACCTACCGTCCGTGTATGCAGGGGAAAATCTACCGCCAAGACTCAAATGTCACACGCCAACCGGGGAACGGGTGCATTATGTGTGATGTTGATAGAGGCGGAGCTTAAAGGTGGAATTCTTCAATTACAAAAAAAAAATATATATATATATCGGAGCACGCTGCCAAGAGAAAAAAAAAACCTATTAGCGAAGTAGATTGGCTTTCATCCGCTGCGCCGTCTGGCTCATTGCGTGGCGGTAATCAGGCAGCGAACTCTGCTTACATCAGGAAATGGGCTTTTGAATGGTTTCTTGAAATGACGTCGATTGCGAACCGAACCGGAGCTAGCAGGTTGTGGCTTTGGTAAGCCATGCGGGTTCAACTTGAAGTGAGCTACCGTGCAGCTCCTTTCACGATGTAATTTTTATTTTTTTTTTGAGGTCACAGGTAAGGACCTGAAAGGTGGGGTGGAAGGTTTCGTTGCCTATTTCATACACTTGTAGTTAAAACGAACTGCTAGGTCAGAGCGCGAGGTAATAAAGATGCTAGATTTAAACTATAACATGTGCCAGCATTTTAACTGCGAACGACTTCACATATCGTTCTTGATTTCCATACTATTGACGTCCGTCCGTCCGTCGTTTGTCCTGCACGGAGAGCAGCAGCGTGCAGTGGAACGTAAAATTGTTTTCGCTCTTGTAGCGATTCCTATCGCGTGATAAATGACGATGGCAGAGGCAAAGAGCGAAAAATAACATCATAAACGAAATGAGTTCGTGCAATTATCCGACACCTTGAAGATCGGGAAACGTGATGGTGAAATGGGTGCGTGACATATGTGCGAAATGTACCAGTAACAGATTTAAATACTAGAACCTTTAAGATAAAAATAGGCTTTTTTATTCGAATTGGTAATAGGCATTTAAAACTTCCAGGTTTCACAGCTACACAAAAGGCGCGAGTGCATAATATGAACTAAAATCCTCTGGCTCACGTGATTCCGGTTTACCATGGTACGGGTTTTTTGCTCCGACAATTCGCAGACTTCTCGTGTAGCAGCAGGCGGGTAAGAAAGTATACGGCAAGAACCATTATTCCGCTCCGGTTGCCGTGTCGCCATCTGTCGTCGTGCGATCCGATTAAAAACGTGCTCCTGGTCGGAACTTTTTAATCTCATAAATTGGATACGATAAATCGCGCACAGAAGGTCGAGAGCGAGAAAAAAGAAAAAAAACTCGCACAGCGAAGATGTGCGGTGCACTTCCATCATGCGGAAAAGGGCTGGGATCAAGGGAATATTTAATTAACGTTTTATAACCACTAAAACACTTTCTACTTGGTCCTTGCCGTACGATCGCGCGCGTTCGATTCTCGTTTTAAGTCAATTAATAATGTGCTGCATGTAGCGCGAACCGGCAGCCGCCGAATGCTGTCACCGTTGTCAGCGATGATGGGATATTTTTAGCCGCCGACGCCGTCGTCAACGTTCGTCAACGCAATCGCCAACACCATTGACACAGTAGTTGGCGACGACGACGAGCGACGCACGGCGCAGGCAGGAAAGTGGTATTCAGGTCGTAAAGATGTCAATTAATTCGTAAAGATTGGCCTTAATCGAGCGCAGTTATCGAGAGTTGGAGTTATAGCTTCGGAACGGATGACAAATTTCGCATTCCGTCGTAAAATGACAGTTTATGGCCGACGAAACATCACTTGTTGACGGTTTCGGATAGAACTATTTCGAATGCAAATTTAAAATCTGCCAAGCAGACAAGTTACACGGCACGTATTTCTTATCAAAAGCTGGGATCTGAGTGGCGGCAAATGTATTCGCTTTTTTATGACGGTAGTTATGATTTGGAGTGTTAGTTTCATGCTCGACTAAAATATTCCTCAAACTAGAAATAAGATCAGCTATCATGATATGAAATTCATATGACAAAATTGAAATACATTTATTGCAGTTCTTCATGAAAAGGCTAGTCCTTATCGGCCAGCACAACGTTGTTGCATCAGTATCTAATGGATAACTAGCGTCAACTGCCTAAGTGTTGTCAAAAGTACAATCCGCTTGGAACGAAGCGAACGGCAAAATCGTTATTTATTACCTCGCTGTCAATATATAGTAACACTAATCCTCGAGAACAGCCTCGCGTTGGGGTTGGTTGGAACCCGAGGTTTCCAATTAGCGTTCGCTCGCTGCTTGACGGGTTGGCGTTGACGATTACTAACGATGAGGTTAGTTAGCTTCGATTGCGTTACAGCAGGAACTCACTTGTCTTTGCGTCAGTCCTCGTTTTGTGACGTTCAAGTTCTTACGATTTCGCACAACACTTCTATGGAGTTGGCAATACCTTCTAAAATTTCAGTGAAAATTTCGGATTTTTGTGGTAAGCATATTCACGTCGTAGAGCTTTTGTGTGTTTCTATGCATTGAAAAAAAGCACAGTTTCAAAACCAACCCATGTCCGTCGATCCCATTTCGGGGGAAAAATTGTAGAAACATGTTGCTAACCAAGGCGTCTCTCTTCCGAGCAGATCCAGTCAATCTGCATACCATGCATCGAATGCAATTGAATGTGATGCAGATCGAGCATGAAGGGTGCATGACTCAACTGTCGCACTTACGCTCCGCCATGCTGCATATTGACTAGATTGTGCTGAGTATCTCGGTAAAACGAGTAAAAAAAAGGGAAGCACATCAAATGCATCCTCCAAAACCTCGTCGATATAGCGCTTGACGACAACCAACGGCTAGGGCTAAGCTTTGCTGGATCAGTCGAATCCCGGAGGGAGCAAGTGCGGGGAGGGCCAAGTGCGCGTCAAGACGAACTACTTGATATGCAGTGACGATAGTACTGAGGACTGCCTGTCTGTCTTCTGTGGAAAGCTGCAGTTTCCAAATGTCGTACAGCGGAGTGCGGGTTATTTTTTATTCGTGACAAGTAAAATTCACTACTTTCCTCAGCTCGCTCGGTGGGATCCGAAGCGAATACCGTCTCTGAATAATACAGATGCAAGCGGTGTGGTTACATTGTGCTTGAAAATTGGGTGGATTTGGAAAGGCGTCAGCATCTTTGAGAAATCTGAGATTTTTAGAGCGTACTGATGGTTATCGAGTCTTTTTTTTTCGTTCACGTCTTCAACCCCTTAGGGCGGCGGAGAGCGGAACTGGAAAACGATCAGGTCATGGAGCGCTCATAGGGTTATTACCGGGGCAGGAAGAAAGCATTTTGCAAACATCTGCAGAAAGACCATGTGCAAAATAATCGAAGTGCATAAGCCGGTTGTTGAACGCAATTCTGTGTATTCAGTTGAAAATCGCACACCAGTTGAATAGTGGAGAAAAATTGCATCAGCAAGCTTTACGGTGCTCGAGCGCTGCAATGTGAAGTGCTGTCGTTATCATTTGAATGTTCTTTTTATTACCTTGCAATGTGAAATTGTGAAAAGAACTTGGTTTTGTTAAACGTTTTCCATAAGTTTTCGTGATAAACACACCTTTTTCCATGCATTTCATACATTTTGCTTTAATTTACTTTACATAATTTATATCATTAAAAAAACGAAATTATTATTATTATTATTATTATTATTGTTTATTTATTCATCGGACTGAATGTGTCTAAATGAATGCTTAAGATTAATTAACTAAATATAATTGGTTGGCAGATGCAGTTACACGTTGTCGGAACACATAGGACGGCTCGTTAAAACTAAATAAATTTGCATGTCGGTTAAACTGGCGAACCATCGGAGCTAAAGGCGAGTTGGCAGCATATTGTGTCGAATAATTTCCTTCCTGCAGCATCATTCTCGGTCGCAAAGCTCGCGTGGAAGCATAAAAACCAATCTGTGACAGTAGATCTGGTGCATCGTACTCGCCAGTCAGTAATTTGGAGATAAAAATTACCTGGGACACATGCCTCCGTTTGTCAAGCGTATCTAAGCCCAGTAACCGACAGCGGTCTTCATACGGTGTTAAAAATTGTTGCTCTCTCCAAGGAAGCTGCCTTAGCGCATAACGGACGAATTTACGTTGGACACTTTCAATTCTGTTCGACCACATTGTCTCGTGAGGACACCAAACAACATTTGCGAATTCTAGTGTCGAACGAACGATGGAACAATACAGCGCTTAAAAACAAAGTAGATCGTCAAATTCGCTTGCTATCTTGAAAATGAAGCCAAGACTTCGATTTGCCTTATCGATCGTAGCCGAAATTTGAGACTTCATAGTTAGCTTCTCGTCAAGTATAACTCCGAGATCTTTTACCTGGACTACTCTATCCAGTTTCACTCCAGAGATTTCATAGTCGAAGCGGATAGCATTCCTGGTTCGATAGTAGCTGATGACACAACATTTTTCCACACTCAGAAACAAGCAATTTCTCATACACCAGCTACCAAACAAATTTAGAAGTCGTTGCAATTCTCTGCAGTCCTCAATACGCCTAATCACCAAGTAGATTTTCAGATCATCCGCAAAAAACAGTCTTCCACCTCGGTTGAGTAGTATTGCTGCGTCGTTTATATACAAAGTGAATAGCAATGGCCCAAGATTGCTACCCTGCGGTACACCAGAGCTATTTATGAATGCGCTGGAACGGCAGTTACCAAGCTGTACGAATAGTTGCCTGTCCACGAGGTATGTCTCCAACCATTTACAGAATCGCGTAGAACAACCCAACTTGTTTAACTTGTTCAAATGAATTGAATGACTAACAGTATCAAAAGCTGCTCTCAGATCTGTATATATTGTGTCGACTTGAGCTTTTTCACTCATGTTTTTCGTGCAAAAATATACAAAATTTACCAGGTTAGTTTCTACGGACCGCTTTGGAAAAAAACGTGCTGTACTGTACTGATATACTGTTGGCAGGCCGCAAATAATGTATCCTTGATAATTGTCTCGAACACTTTAGACTCGGCACACAAGGAGGTTATACCTCTATAATTCGTTACGTTGCATTTATCACCTTTCTTAAAAACTGGAAACATGCACGAAACTTTCCATGCCACCGGAAAGCGTTGCTGTTGTAGTGATAAGTTGATTAAGCATGTTAATGGAACCACTAGGTAGTCAGAGCTTTGCTTTAGAATAGCTGTCGGGATTATGCCAGGTCCGAGCGAAAACGACGACTTTACTTTGTTAATTGCTGACGAGACGGACTGCTCATTTACTCTAAAAATGTCCATGCATAGCGTATCGGCCGGTACATCGCTCAAAGCTTGCTGAATCTGTATTGCAGTGGGTGCAATATGACTATAAACGGAAGAAAAATGTTTCGCAAATAAATTGCACTTTTCGGAAGGCGCTTTCGCAGACATTTCATTCAAGAATACCGATGATGGAAGCCCGGTCTCTTTCCGCTTCGTATTAACAAACGCCCAGAACTGTTTGGGGTTCTTTCTAATATTTTGCTGGAGCCGATGAATGTAACGGTTGTACAGGAATTTATTGTAGATGCGATAATTGTTGCTTGCAACTGCGAATTTAGTTTTGGACAATGCACACCGCGCTTTAGAATAAATTCTTAGAGCTTTTGCCCTCAATCTTTTTAACCATCGAAGCCTCGCGTTTGTCCATGGCGGTTTTTTTTGTTGGCCGATATGGTGGGACAGCAGCAGTGCGACAGTTATTTAGCATTCGTTCATAATACGCCACGGCATCATCGACATTGGTAAAATCATAAGGAGTACTCCAGTCGATTTGAGACAGATTATTTCGCAACAATTCGAAATTCGTTTTACGATAGTTGAGCTGGGGCAAGTTATTCATATCCTCAAACCTCACAGGGTGACGAACCGCGAGGTCGATAGACAGAGCAGGATGGTACTCGTTGCGAGAGACAACTGATTCAGGAGCTTCGGAAACGGTGCAAAGAGGATAACAGCTTTCGCCGGCAAACACGAGATCAAGACAGCGAGACTGATGATTACAAATTAATTTAACTTGTCGTAAGCCCAGGAACGCAACTCCGTCAAGCAAAGTTCGACTGGCAGGCGTAAACGATAAAAGCAGTGGGTCAGCAAAGGCGTAACCAGCATTGGACGATTTCCATACTAGGCCAGGTATGGTTGAAATCGCCTAGCAAAATTACCGCATCCTGATGATTTAGTTTTGAGGTAACAGTTTCCAACACATTCAGCTCAGCATTCATGACGTCACAATCAAGTCGCTTCTCGGGAGGAATATAAACCGCGCCAACGATCACGGAATTATCTGCCGTGGTTATTTTCACCCAAACTGCTTCGAGCGTGACCGGAACATTGTCGATTATTTGGCTAGATACATGCGATACGGCAACAGCGATGAGAACTCCACCACCGCGCTTATGTATGCTGTTGTGCGGGTTGCGATCTGTTCTATACACTGCGAAGGCGTCTCCGAATAATTGAACCGAATTGAAACGATCATCTAGCCAGGTCTCAGTGAAGACATAAACATCATAATCATTCTCCATGACAGCCAAAAATACGTCGTTCACTTTGGTGCGCAATCCTCTAGTGTTTTGATAGTATATTTTGATCGATCCAGTAAAATCATCCAAATTAACAAGGCAGTAATTTCACGTGAAATGTGTACTACTTATAAGAGTCAAAACACACGCATTTTTTTTTGCTAGAAACGTTTCCTCTGATTCAGAGTTCAATTTGGGATCGTTTGCTGTGTCTCCATTTTCCTTCAAACGGAATTTTCGTCGTTTGAGCTTGATTTATGATCATTAATCTAAGTCCTTTTTTCTATTTATCAGTTATTTTTGTCATTCTTAACCTGATTTATTATCGTTTTCGTTTTCATTTTCGGCAGTTTTTAGTCTTTGGAAATGTTTTTTTCTCGTTTTTGGCGCAATTTCCTTCTTAGTATTTCTATTGTTTTTTTTTCGGTGTTTTATCTGGCCTTCGAAGGCAATTTCTAATATTTTGAAGCTTAAATAATGATGGTTCACTGTTGTTGGTATTTTGGTTGTTGTTATTTTTATCTAGATTTTTTTTAAGGCAAATCATAATCATTTGTTCGCCTTTTTTGGTCACCAACAGCGTTTTTTGCATTTCTAAGCTCAATTTAGCATCATTTATCTGGTTTTCAAAAACGATTTTTGCTAATTTAAGCTTAACTTTTAAAACATTTTTAATTTTTTATCGACCTTTTCTGGACTTCACAAGCGTTTAACGTCATTCTAAGCTTTATTTTGAATCATTTGGAATTCTTCACCAGGTTAGGCCAGTTCCATGTCTCTAGAAACGCTTTTGGGGCTGTTTTGAGCCCAATTTGTAATCTTTTTTTTTGCCTTTTAGAAAGATTTTCTCGTCACTCGGAGCTTAAATTTGGATTATTTTTTCTCTGGCCTGTGTAAACATTTTTTTTACTTAGGAAGCGTGATTTTCCTTACCTCATCTTGTCTTGAGAAGTATTTTTTCGTTATGCTCAGCTAAATTTAGGTTCAGTGTCTTTTTTGGCATTTAAGTACATTGAGCATTTTTTAGGCCTCAACAGAACTTGTGTGGTCCAGCCATTAGAAACTTTTTCGCCGTTCGCACTTCAGTTTGGAATTTTTTGCTGATCATTTCTGAGCCTAAAATTTGTTCTTCACCATACCAAGCGCTTTTTAATTTTTTATCGACCTTTTCTGGTCTTCGCAAGCGTTTAACGTCATTCTGAGCTAAATTTTGAATCATTTGGAATTCTTCACCAGGTCAGGCCAGTTCCATTTTTTTGCCTTCTAGAAAGATTCTCTCGCCCTCGGAGCTTAAATAAGTTATGTTTTCTCTGGCCTTTGGAAACATTTTTTTTACTTAGAAGCGTTAATTTTCCTTACCTTACCTTTAGGTTCAGTTTCTTTTTTGGCATTTAAGTACAGTGAGCATTTAGAATTAAAGCCATTAGAAACTTCTTTGCCATTCGCACCTCAGTTTGGAATTTTTTCGCCTAGCATTCCTGAGCCTAGAATTTGTTTTTCACCATATAAAGCGCTTTTTAATTTTTTTATAATTTCATTTTTTGCTACGTCTCTCAGGAAATTCGGCTACATAGAGGTTCAAAATGAAAATATGAAAGCGGAAAAAAGGAAAAGTATGTTAAATTTCAAACGCTAATAAATCGGTTAGATATCCTTCTTGCAGTAATCAATCATCTATGCATTTACCCGAATGCAGAAAATTGTAATTGGATTATTCAAACTATTGTACTATTGGAAATTGCCAAGCCTTGTTGAAACGCAAATTTCGACCTCTGATTGGTCATTTAATGCTCACTTTTCCTAGCACGGTCGACTGAATTATACACCCAGTTAAACGAGAATGCACTTTTCGGCTACATAAAAGCATGGCTCTGCTCAAACCGGATCATTGGCGACTAGGACAATCCTAATTAGGTAGCAGCGGGTAGGGGAACGACGGGCAAGACGAACAGGTAGGGAAAGACGGACCATTGCTTGTTTTTCACACAAACTATTTGTTTTCCGGTGTCCACGATAATTCAATCATTTCGAGACACCCTGTGTAACGAATCAACTGTCAAAAGCAAGAAAAATAAGCAAAAAGTATGGACCCGCTGCAGCGTACTAGTGCGATGTATTTTTTGTGCGATAGAATTTAAGCTTTATTCGGTTGCAAAGATTAAAAAAAACTAGTTCCGTTGTGAAATTTATGAAAATGAAGTGTGTTCAAACATTCGTGTTTAGAAAATCAAGTGAATAAACTTATAATTTACGAACGGTAGTGATTTGAAAATTTGTTTACCAATTGGGCAAGACGGCAGTCTTCGGTGCGGGTAACACAGACGACGTTTAAAATGGCGAATTGATACAAATAGAGACTATTCATTACCTTTGCAGGAATGGTTTATTCATATAAAAGGAAACCACAACGACAATCATTGACATTGACTCAGTTGGAAGCGGCCAGAAAAGATATCGAAAACGGTGTCTCGATTCGTGCAGCATCAATTTTGCATAATATTCCCAGGACAACACTAAAGAGACGAATTGAGTCGCCAGAAATGCCCATGCGAATGGGACCACACAATCCCGTGTTTTCTCCGGAACAGGAAAAAGAATTGGTTCGACACCTTCTAGATCTTGAGCAACGGTTTTGTGGTATAACACGAAAGGATGTCAGAAAATTGGCCTTTGAATTAGCCACAAGAAACCAGTTAAAAAATCCATTTAACAGCGTAAAAAAAATGGCCAGACGGGGATGGATGAATGGATTTCTTATTCGAAACACTGAAATAACGTTCCGAAAGCCTGAAGCAACATCTGCCGCACGAGCTCGCGGTTTTAATAAACCTTCCGTGTATTCGTTTTTTGACACCCTCGAAGCCGTATTGAAAGAGAATGAATTTCCCCCAGCACGCATTTTCAATGCTGACGAAACCGGTGTCAGTATTGTGAGTAGAAAATAGGATAACCAATTTTATAGTTTTAGTATTTACCTTATATTTTTAGGTTCCACCCAAAAAACTGAAGATTGCTGCGCTCAAAGGAAAGAGACAAGTGGGGTCAATTTCGTCAGCTGAGCGCGGAGAAACAACCAGTGTTATGTTTTGTCTGTCGGCTACAGGACAACATCTTCCACCATTCATGATTTTTCCAAGAGTTCGACCGAATGATGGATTGAAACAAAAAGCACCAAATGGAACAAAGTTTACATGTAATTCTACTGGATATATGACAAGCGAAACCTTTCGCGATTGGTTTTGTCATTTTTTGAAATTTACTCAACCATCAAAAATTAATCCTGCTTTGCTCATAATTGATGGGCATAGTAGCCATACTAAAAATCTGGCATTTACTGAAATGGCACGGTCACCACACTGTTGTCACAAGCTTCAACCATTGGACGTCGCTTTTATGGGACCTTCCAAGCAATGTTATGCGGGAGCTGTGGATGCTTATCTGCATCAACATCCAGGAAAGTCTATTGGACAATATAATGTGTCAGCCTTATTAGGCAGCGCATTCCTCAAGGTCGCCAACACAAGTATCGCAATTAGTGGATTTGTGGCCTCTGGAATTTACCCATGCGATCGCACTGTTTTCAGCGATGATGCTTTTGCGCCAGCTGAAGTGACGGACCAGCAAGAGGCAACTTCTGATATTAGGTCTGAAGGGAATGTAGTACTGGTAGATCCAAAAATAGAAATTGATGATTCAATCACTCCGAATTGCATGCTTGATTCATCAATAAAATGCAGTCCTAATACTTCATTCACTATCTCACCTGCAACAGTGTTGCCTCTTCCCAAGATCACCGGGCCAAGACGCACAAACCGAAAGCGTAAATGCGGAAAGGCTACTGTCATCACTACCGAAGGTTATTGCCAGGAATTAGCTGCAGCCGAGGCTGTAAAAGATGTAAAAAACGATGAGAAAAACGAACGTACCGAAAAAGCGCCAGAAGTTGGAACCTCTTATGGATGATGTTCTCTGTGATATGTGCGGAAGGTGCTTCACTGATTCCATGGCTGGGTCTGGTTGGAATAAATGCTTAAAGTGCCTCATCTGGTTCCGCGAAACTTGTTAAAAAACATCGAATATTTGCCAAAATTGCCATTGACCGGACAATCAAAGATTGAATATTGTATCGTCAATATCATTTCCATTTCATAAATATGTTTCGTTTTTGTTATTTTGAATAAATTGTTCATTAATTGTTGTAGTTTTAATTTTCTTATAGTTTTTGTAGATAAGCTGCTGCTTGTTTTTATAATATTAACATATCAATAATTTAGAAACTAATGTGAAGATCTTTCGATTGAAAGTAAAAAAAAAATTAACATTTCATTCTTAGAGAGTCATATGATTCATTTTCGACATGCGCAACTATTATTTTGTCGATTTTTAAAATGTCGATAGAATCAAAATAATTCTCGAGATTTACGCTTGCACTGCGTTCACATGGTGACATGTCGTCCCGCACAGTAAAGCATTTGATAGAGTATATTTCATGCCTGTCCGTCTTACCAGCATCACCGGTCCGTTTCAAATGCACGTTCGATATTACCTGTTTTCGAGACTGTTTTTATTTCAGAGAAATCTAATAAATAATCGCTTGAACGGTAAAATTTTTATTGTGTTTCAGAAAAAGCGTTAGTTACTGTAAACTATCATGGAAAAAAATACTTAAAATATGGTCCTCGTTGTGCATAAATACATGATTTCCTTAAGGTGACCGTCTTGCCCATTGTTCCCCTATTGAGTCTTCAATTAAGTATCGTTCACGTTGAAACGGCAGATTTTTTGGGGGAAGTACTGGCCGATGTATCTATTGCTGATGCTACCGCTACCGCACTAAGGAAACTCTTGAAAAAAGCAAGTGCCGCTGAACATACCACCGACGCTGTTGATACCCGCTGCTGGCCTACTTTCGGTAGTTGCAGCAGTGGTAGCGGTAGTGCTGGTAGCTGGAAGCACAGACTAACAGACGTAACACTGGAACCTAGCTCCATCGCCACAAAAAATGATCATTTAAAATTTCCAACCGAATAACAGTCATCACGCGATTACGCCGTCTGGGGCGCTGTCATGCAGTCTCATACATATTTTGTGGTTACCCATTTGACAGATGCAGTAACGCTGGCGCTGTTGTCGAAATACATGACGCAGCGCAAACACGACAGCACATGGTGCTAGTGTTACTAACGTAAAGTACTGGAATCATCCGAACGATGATTTCATTGAAAATTTGTTCGACGTGTTATGTCTGTTAGTCTGTGGTTTAACGATGAATATCGAAGTGTATTCATTCAGTAGTCTAGCTCCTTGCACTTTTCAGATCTTAAGAAATTCTTCGTTGTTGTTCTAAAATCAATCTGGGATCATTTTTGACCCTCTGAAGCGTTTCATTACATGCTTTTCCTCCGCCTTTAAAGGGCCTTTTTTCGCTATTCTGAGTTTTATTTTGAATAAGTTATTATTTGGTCATTTCTAGTATCTAGAAATATTTTTTGCAGTTTTGAGTCAAATTAGTACCTAATCAGTTTTTGAACTTTAGAAAAGTTTCCTCGCTATTTTGAGACTTGTTTGGAATAACCTTATTAATATTCGTTGGCCTTTAAAGGCCCGTTTCCCGTTTTCCTTAGTTTTTAAGGATCAGTTTTTTTACCTTATTATGAAACGCTATTCCGTTATTATAACCTCAATCCGGGATTACATTTTGGCTTTTTGAAAAATTTTCTGCAGTGCTTTTGCTGCTGTAATAAGCGTGGTGTATGATCATTTTATTTTTTGGGTGGTCTAGCGTTCGGGGTTTTGTTTGCTATTTAAAACTCGAGTATTCTGGTTTTGGGTTTGTCTAATTAAGACACAAAAATCAAGAATCCAAAAACGGAATAGTCGAGTTCCTTGCTTTTTTTTTGTTTAACTCGTAGTTTGTCCATGAAGAAAACCTGTACTTTAAAACTATGCCACACACCACTTGCACATGTATTTTTTCACCTTCACCAACTTAAGACAATCGTTATTCGTTTTCCTGTAAAGCATTTTGTACACTTAAATGCAAACGAAATAATTTTGCTTATCATACGACAAACAAAATTTATTCAAATAAGAGTAAGTATGTTTATGAAGCTGTTATGTGAATTGAAATGCGAACATTTTTTGGAATAAATGATTTGAGATCTGAGTGTTTATTAAACAAGTTTCATGATGAAAGATGCTTTGTATAAAGTAAAAAGTTGTTCAGGATTAGGGTGCATGCGTGAGCTGAATTCGTCATTACTCAGGTACCAAACATTTCTATTAGAGTCATAATGAAGAGCATCGATTTCGATTTTTTTAAATTTTACTATAATTGTGGATGCTAAATCTTTGAGAAAAAATGGATTGAAGATAAATTCCAAAAAAATCATGCGTGTTTTCGAAAACATGCTTGGTTTAACTCATGGACGATTCGGACTATTTCGCTAAACATCGCGATGAGATGCGCAAAATCAGTTTCATTTTACCTACGGTATCGTTGCATGAATTGGAAGGGAAAATCTTCATTCACTTTTTTTAATTTAATGCCATTCATTGGTACACACAAAAGATGGATGGTTGGACGTGCGAACGTTACTAGCGTCATAAGTCACGACTTTCTTCGTAACGCCAAGATTTCAGTTTGACAGCCTGCGAGATGATATCAATCCAATTGGCGATTGGCGACGCAAAACTAAAAACGACCATGCGAATTCTGGATTTGAACTTCAGAACTAGGAAAATGATGGAAGTTTTAATTTTTAGCCAAGGCTGATATACACAGTAGACTGTTTTTCGTGCGATATTTGCGTAAAATGGATGTTCTTAGTGTCAAAAAAAAAACATACAGCTGGTTGGAAATTTTCAGCAGCATTTAGTAGACAGCTTACTGACAAGAAAATACATGTGAAATTGCAAATATATGAGATCCGGTTTAGTTTCTACACAGACTAACAGACGTAACACTTGAACCTAGCTCCATCGCTACAAAAAACGTTCATTTCAAATCTTCAATCGAATAACAGTCATCACGCGAAAACGTCGTCTGGGGCGCTGTCATGCAGTCTCATACATATTTTGTAGTTCCCCATTTGACACATGCAGTAACGCTGGCGCTGATGTCGAAATACATGACGCAGCGCGAACACGACAGCAGATGGTGCTAGTGATAATAGCGTAAAGTACTGGAATCATCCAAACGATGATCACAGACTAACAGACGTAACACTGGAACCTAGCTCCATCGTCACAAAAAACGTTCATTTCAAATTTTCAATCGAATAACAGTCATCGCGCGACAACGTCGTCTGGGGCGCTGTCATGCAATCTCATACATATTTTGTAGTTCCCCATTTGACGCATGCAGTAACGCTGGCGCTGATGTCGAAATACATGACGCAGCGCGAACACGACAGCAGATGGTGCTAGTGTTACTAACGTAAAGTACTGGAATCATCCAAACGATGATTTTATTGAAAGTTTGTTCGACGTGTTATGTCTGTTAGTCTGTGCGATGATTTTATTGAAAATTTGTTCGACGTGTTATGTCTGTTAGTCTGTGGTTTCTAATTTGAGGTAATGTTTTCACAGGAGTTGGTAGGTCCATAACGTGTTGAAATTGCATTTTCTTATTTTAAATTTACCGTTTAGTGTATAAAAATCTGAATTTTTCAAGTTTCCCGCTATGTAAATCCGTGATAACTCTCTGCAAATAGAATCTTGATAGGCTTAAATGGTGCCAACGAATCATCATCATCATTTTTACTGCAGCGCCAGCTGTCAGTCGAACAGTCATTTTAATCGCCCAAAGGAAAACAAATATTCTCTTAAATCTAAACATATAAAAATGCAGCTCTGTCTGTCTGTCTGTCTGTCTGTCTGTCTGATTCATATAGGCTTGGAAACTACCGAACCGATCGGCGTGAAATTTTGTATATAGGGGTTTTAGAGGCCGGGAAAGGTGACTAAGATAGTTCGAGACCCCTTACCCTTCTGCAAGGGAGGGGTCCCATATAAATGAAACACAAATTTCTGCACATCTCGAAAACTAGCCAAGCAAATGGTACCAAATTTGGCATGTGGATGTTTTTAGGAATAACAAATATGTCCATGTTGATTCGACACCATTCCCTCTTCTGGAAGGGAGGGGTCCCATACAAATGAAACACAAACTTCTGCACATCTCGAAAACTAATCAACCAAATGGAACCAAATTTGGCAAGTGGATGTTTTTAGGAGTAACAAATATGTCCATGTTGGTTCGACACTCTTCCCTCTTCTGGAAGGGAGGTGTCCCATACAAATGAAACACAAATTTCTGCACATCTCGAGAACCAATCAACGCACCGAGATGAAAAAAGCTCTAAAAGCATCATGCATAGCATTCAGGGATGGTGGTTCAATAGAGCTTTATGATCAGTTTAGGGAGCTGGAAATAAAACAGTCTAAGCTGCACAAACTGAAAAAAAGATCATACTGGCAAAGTTTCATAAGCACGTTACCCAGAGATGCTTCTATGAGCTATCTCTGGAATACGGCTCGAAAAATGCGCAATAGGTCCGACAGTAATGAGGCAAATGAATACTCTGAACGTTGGATCTATGATTTCGCAAAAAAGGTATGCCCAGACGCTGTCCCATCACAGCAAAAATTCAGCGATACAACGGCTTTTGAAGAACCAGAATTTACCATGTTGGAGTTTTCAATTGCCCTCGCGTCTTGCAAGAACAAGGCTCCAGGACCGGACAGGATCAAATTTAATTTGATGAAAAACCTGCCGGACTCGGCCAAGATACGATTTCTTAAACTGTTTAATAAGCTTATCAGGAACAATATGATCCCGAAAGCTTGGAGACAGGTTAAGATTATCGCAATCAAAAAGCCAGATAAACCTGCCGCAGATCACCGCTCGTATAGGCCGATTGCGATGCTCTCATGCATACGCAAATTGCTTGAAAAAATGATCCTTCGTAGACTTGACAACTGGGCAGAGTCAACTAACCAACTATCAGAGACCCAGTTCGGCTTTCGTAGGGGCAAGGGCCCTAACGATTGCCTGGCATTGCTAGCCACAGAAGCGGAAATGGCTCTTGGTAGCAAACAACAAATGACCTCGGTTTTCCTGGATATCACAGGCGCATTTGATTCAGTTTCAATCGAAATTCTCTCCGAGAAACTGCGTCAAAGAGGATTCTCCCCTATATTGACAAATTTTTTGATCAACCTGCTGTCTGAAAAGCATTTACTTTTCAACCACGGTTCTTCAACAATAACACGAACAAGCTACATGTGTCTCCCCCAAGGCTCTTGTCTGAGTCCACTGTTGTACAACTTCTACATCAGTGACATCGACACATGCTTGACGGACGGCTGCACGATGCGTCAGTTAGCTGACGACTGTGTAGTTTCAGTCACGGCGTCTCTAGCCGCAAACATGAAGAACAGCCTGCAAAACACGCTCGACAATCTGACCGTTTGGGCCAGTTGTCTTGGAATCGAGTTCTCGCTTGAAAAAACGGAGATGGTAGTCTTTTCAAAAAAGCGACCACCACCTCGTTTTGAGCTAGTTCTGTCCGGAAGACCCATCACTCAGTCACCTAGCTTCAAATATCTCGGAGTATGGTATGACTCTAAGTGCGCATGGGAAAAACATGTCAATTACCTGAAGCAAAGATGCCAACCAAGGATCAATTTCCTTCGAATGGTAACAGGAACATCATGGGGAGCCCATCCAGAGGATTTGATACGACTCTATCAAACCACGATTCTGCCCGTAATAGAATACGGCAGCATATGCTTCAGAGGTGTCGCAGCTTCACACATGCTGAAACTCGAGAGGATACAATACCGTTGTTTGCGTATCGCTCTAGGCTGCATGCAGTCGACACATACCATGTCCCTAGAGGTCATAGCTGGAATACTACCACTCAAAGAGAGGCTGTTTGAGTTGGCTTTTCGTTTTCTCATTAGATCGGAAATAGCAAATCCAATGCTTATTGCGAACTATGAGAAATGTTTGGAAGTTGTTCAGAAACCCTGTATGTCAGTATACCAGCGGTTCATGTCCATGGTGATAAACCCTTCGGTTGTTGCTCCATCCCATGAGATTTCAACATCGCTCAACAATTCTTCTGTTGTATTTGATTTGACGATGAAACAAGAAATCCATGGAATTCCCGATCACCTCAAACCAACAGTTGTGCCATCAATATTTTCGGCAAAATTTGGCCACCTCCCAAAACAGAATTCCTTTTTCACGGACGGATCTGTGATGGATGGACAATCCGGATATGGCGTTTTCAACACAGATCATCGCATATCTCGCAAACTGGCACAGCCCTGCTCCATATACGTAGCTGAATTAGCTGCCATACACAATTCGCTGCGAATTATCGAGCTCAAGACACCAGACAATTACTTCATCTTCTCGGACAGCCTCAGTTCTATCGAAGCTCTCCGATCGATTAAACCGGTCAAGCACCCGTCCTATTTCCTTCCGGAAATTAGACGGATATTAGAAGTGCTGGTTGATCGGTCTTTCATTATCTGCTTTGTGTGGGTTCCCTCTCATTGCTCAATCCCAGGGAATGAAGAAGCTGATTTATTAGCGAAAAGGGGTGCCATAGAAGGAGATATATTTGATAGACCGATCATCTATACCGAGTATTTTCACTTGCCTCGACAACTGGCCCTGGCAAACTGGCAGGAAAAATGGGATAAAGACGATCTTGGGCGATTGATGCACTCGATTTCGCCCAAAGTGTCTACAAAAGCTTGGTTCAAAGGGTTAGATTTAAGTCGAGATTTCATTCGAGTTATTTCGCGCCTAATGTCCAATCACTATGTTGCAAACGCACACCTCTATCGAATAAACTTAGTCGATAGTAATCTGTGCGAATGTGGAGGGTATGAAGATATTGACCACATAGTCTTCGTATGCCCTAAGTACCACAGAGCAAGGGCCAAGCTTATAGATTCTCTCCGGAAACAGAAAGTGACGTTTACAATGCAAGTACGGGATGTGCTTGCTAGCCGCAACCCCGCGCTTGTAATACCCATTTACGACTTTTTAAGAGATATCAAGTATCGAATTTGATTATCTCTATGCTTTCTCTCCTAATTTCTCCAAACACAACAATCTTAAAAAGTTTCACACTAATTCTGTTTTTTTTTCTTCTTTCTTTCGTTCATCTTTTTTATAGAAACATGAATCATCGCTTCTTTTTGAGAGACATGATCCACCGAACTTAGATATAAGTTTTGATTTCAAAGAGATAAGGAACCATCACACCTCAACGAATAGTAGTAAGGATTAGTATTTAGTTATAAAGAGAAAAACTTTGATGTTAAGGTTGGTCGTAGGCTTAAATGACATGTATTTTTAAATTGTATTTTTGAAAGAGAAAAGATGAGAGGGTTTTTATGCCTGTTTGTGGAGGAGCAGTCGGGATACAGGCTCTACTCAAGCTGGCTTTTCCCTACTCCAAAAGATATTCGGCTCGTTATGCTTCGCGGTTGGGACTAAATAAATATTAGAGTTTAAAAAAAAAAACCAATCAACCAAATACAACCAAATTTGGTATGTGAATGTTTTTAGAGGTAACAAGTATGTCCATAGTGGTTCGACTCCCCTCCCTCTTCTGTGAGGGAGGAGTTCATAACAAATGAAACACAAACAACAAATGAAACACATTTGCTTATCTCGAGAACTAACCAACTAAATGGAACCAAATTTGGCAGGTGATTGTTTTTAGGGCTAACAAATATAATGGTTTGACACCCCTCTCTCTTCTATAAAGGGAGAGGTCCCATACAAATAAAACTCAAATTACGCACAATTCGAGAACCAATCAAGCAAATATAACCAAATTTAGCAGGTGAATGTTTTTAGGTGTAACAAACATGTCCATAATGTTTCGACACTCTTTCTTCTTCTGGCATGTCTCCAAACACCATTTCGAAATCGAAGATGGCGACTTCCCGTTTCTGAAAATAGCGTCAAATGACCTTATACCACCAAACATGGGTATTTCCGGAATTGTTATGGTGCACTGAAGCCACAAATCGACCTCAGACAACATTTCGAATTGTAAGATGGCGACTTCCGGTGTCTGGAAAACAGCCGAAAATGACTATATAAAACCCAATATGAGTGTTTCTTCAACCAGATTGAGGCTAAGAGGCTAAAAACTGTCTCCTAATGCCAATGTGAAATCCAAGATGGCGACTTCCGGTTTCTGAAAATCAGCGGCAAATGACCAAATACCACCCAATATGGGTATTTCCGGGATTGTTATGATGCGCTGAAGCTACAAATCGACCTCAAACATTAATTCGAATTGTAAGATGGCGACTTCCGGTGTCTGGAAAACAGCCGAAAATGACCAAATAACACCCAATATGAGTGTTTCTTCAACCAGATTGATGCTAAGAGGCCAAAAATTGTCTCCTAATGCCAATGTGAAATTCAAGATGGCGACTTCCGGTTTCTGACAATCAGCGGCAAATGACCAAAAACCACCCAATATGGGTATTTCCGGGATTGTTATGATGCACTGAAGCCACAAATCGACCTTAGACAACATTTTGAATTGTAAGATGGCGACTTCCGGTGTCTGGAAAACAGCCGAAAATGACCAAATACCACCCAATATGAGTGTTTCTTTAACCAGAATGACGCTCAGGGGTCAGAAATTGTCTCCAAATGCCATTTTGAAATCCAAGATGGCGACTTCCGGTGTCCGGAAAACAGCCTAAAGTGACCAAATACCACCCAATATGAGTATCTCTGGAACGAGAATTAAGCTGAAAATTGACCTCAGACACCATTATAAATTGTAAGATGGCAACTTCCGGTTTCTAAAAAACAACCAAAAATGGCCGATTTCCATACAAAATGAGTATCTTCCGTACCAGAATGATGCACAGGAGCTAGAATCGACCACAGACACCATTTTGAATTCGAAGATGGTGACATCCGGTTTCTGGAAAACAGCCGAAAATGACCAAATAACACCCAATATGGGTGTTTCTCAAACCAGAATGACGCTCAGGGGCCAGAAATTGTCTCCAAATGCCATTTTTAAAATCAAGATGGCGACTTACGGTTCCGGATCACCGGATCCAGAATGATGCAAGGAGATATAAGTTGACCTTAGACAACAGTTTGTATTGAAATGACAACTTCTGGAAAACATCCGCAAATAACCGAATACTACTACATATGGATAAGTCCGTAATCGAAATGATGTAAAGAAGCCAAGCATTGACCCTGGACACCATTTAGAATCAGAAGATGATCACTTTCAGTTTCTGGAAAACAACGACAATAACTGAAATGCACCCAATATATATTCGGAATAAAGGTCATGTACAAAAACCAAAAGTTGAGGATGTTGCCATTCCGATAAAACCAATTATTTTTAAACGATATAATCCAATCGCAAGGAATCAATAAATTTGAAATGTTTAAAATTATTAAATTAAACACTAAAATAGGCGGGACGAAGTTTGCCGGGTCAGCTAGTTATTTATAAAAGCGTTTTTAATAATAATTAGTCACTCAAACTGGAATTTTTCACAAAGATTTTCTCTGCAAAGTTGCGAATAGTATCAGCACAGTATAGTATTTCAACAATCCGTCATTTGGCCCGAAGGTGGTGTATTTGAAAAGTATCAAACAGGAAATATCCATCCACGTTGCGAATAACACAGTGCCACTCACATCAATATCGTCGCTCGGCCAGCTCGAACGTGTGTGTGTGTATGTTACCCCATCCAACAGTACACCTCCCTTGCACTGCAGCTAAATCTCCTGCGGAGTTGACCGTGCGCCACTAGGCGGGCTGGTGGCATTTGGTTCTGGCCGGTTCTGCTCACGACTTATGCATGCATGACTGCGGTGCGGCCTCGCGGCAAAACCAAGGAAAAATATCTCCCCAAGCCGATCATAAAATATGGCTTTTGGGTAGAATAAACATGGCGGCACGAACGAAGACGTGAATACGCGGGCTGGAAAGTTGAGAATTCCCTGAACGTGCGGCAAAGCCGAGTCGGTTTTCGCCAATATTTTATTCTGATTAAATTTTACGATAGTAGTGTTATTTATAATTATGGTTTTCGATGCGGATTTACGCAACAAAACCAGCTGTTGCCCTTGGGTCTGGTCCCGGCCGTTACCACCTCCGCTGGAATTCCGTTGGGACCTTGTAGATGCGACCGATTTGTCACTCTGTAGCAAACAACTGTCCCCAGCTGGGCTAAGCAAGAACACCAGTAGCCAAACCAACCCCGACGTGGTACAGGAGAGGTAAACAATCATTTATGAAGGATAAATGCGGCAAAAAACTCCTCTACGACATGTCTGCAATCTACGACAGACATCTTAATAGCACTGCAGCATCCGTAACCAGCCGCCAAAGCTGCACCGGACGATTATTTCTCTGTGCTTTCCATGTCGTACGGCCGGCTTCTGGATGTTGTGATACTAACGTATTAATTTTTCGAGAATTATTCTTAATGGGACGACGGTCGGCGTTTAGCTACCCATCCTCAGCAAATAGTAACCGGTTCTAATAATCGTTGCGTTCGTGCTAAATATCTCTAGAAAATTCAAATCCAAGCGCTGAGATTTTATGTTGCTTTATGTTATTCTATGTCCGGTTTTTTTTCACGAAGCACCGATGGGACGTAACCCACACTTCAGGCAATCCCGGCCAGCCAACAGTGGAAGCACAATATCCTGAAACGACAATGCAATGGTCAATTTTCCAGCAACCAAAGCCTCGTAGCGATTTTCGCGGATGGTTTCTCGTTTCTACAGTCGGTACTCTATCTTTGACACGGGAGAACCAGGATGGAGGGTAAAAAAAAAAAAAAACATTTGCCCTGAACGATAAGCCTTTTTGGCTCCGCCACTTTGACTGAACAGAACGAGGAGTTCTGATTCTCTGCAGTTGTTTTAGGCGTTGGTTATTTGGGAAGGTTTTGTAATCATTCTTTAATTGGATTCGAAATATTTCTACGCAGTCAAATCAGTATTATGCCGCAGCAAATTCGGTCGGTCCTTTAGGAGGATTCTTCCAGTTTGTTTTTTTTTCCGAGCCGTATCAAACGCTGAAAGCGATTTTAAAATGAATCCCCTGTGCCCGTTGTGTTCGCGATATCGAATGCACTCCGTTTTTCGTTAAGGTGAGATGAAATTGGCTGTCAAACGGTATGACGCTGCTAGTTGGACTATCGCGACGCAACGCAATATCGTCCCGTCAATTTCAGTCGTATCTGCTGTGGATGGGCGGATGGACGAACCGATGGACGGAAAGGTTACGTTTCGGATTTCGCGTGCTTCAAATACGTCGCCACGGTTGGGTTCAGCGAGAGGCAAGTGACCCTGTAACAATCGAATCTCCGCTGGTGACAAATTCGGCCGAGGACTGAAACGGATTGTTTTGTCATTTCCGTTGTTTTGCGCCGAGAGTGTATTCTTCTCTGGCGGTGGTGACCGTTACGGACGGAATGACGCAGGAGTAGGCATACACTAGTGCGGTTCCGAAAGTGGACGAATTTCAAACATTCAGATGCTTGAAATCCGCTGTGGAGTGGTTGCTATCGTAGAAAATCAGAATGGCCAGAAATTATTCGATTCAGTTTTGTGATGAATTTTTCAAATTTAAATTCTCTTCTAGGTTCCTTCAAACGAAATTGTAGGAATATTTTAAACATTTCTGTAATTTTATTAAATAATTCAATATGTCAACTTGGTCACACTTTTACTACAGCAGAGTGACTGTTTTGGTCACCACCGTGCTCTGCAAGCCCTAGCAGAATAAATTTGAACCCCAGGCAGGAGTTTTCAAGTGTGTGATTGAAGCCGCTCGAATGGCTTGTGGGAGTTTACTTACAAACATGTTGGCTTTGAAGAAAAAAGTGTACCTGAAAGCAAGAGAAATAAATGCAAATTAGTTTTTTCTGTTGATCAGTGATAAAATTCAAATCAATAATTAGAGATGGTAAAAGCACAGACTAACAGACGTAACACTGGAACCTAGCTCCATCGCCACAAAAAACGTTCAATTCAAATTTTCAATCAAATAACAGTTATCGCGCGAAAACGTCGTCTGGGGCGCTGTCATGCAATCTCATACATATTTTGTAGTTCCCCATTTGACACATGCAGTAACGCTGGCGCTGATGTCGAAATACATGACGCAGCGCGAACACGACAGCAGATGGTGCTAGCACAGACTAACAGACGTAACACTGGAACCTAGCTCCATCACCACAAAAACGTTCATTTCAAATTTTCAATCGAATAACAGTCATCGCGCGAAAACGTCGTCTGGAGCGCTGTCATGCAATCTCATACATATTTTGTAGTTCCTCATTTGACACATGCAGTAACGCTGGCGCTGATATCGAAATACATGACGCAGCGCGAACACGACAGCAGATGGTGCTAGTGTTACTAACGTAACGTACTGGAATCATCCAAACGATGATTTTATTGAAAATTTGTTCGACGTGTTATGTCTGTTAGTCTGTGGTGCTAGTGTTACTAACGTAAAGTACTGGAATCATTCGAACGATTATTTTATTGAAAATTTGTTCGAAGTGTTATGTCTGTTAGTCTGTGGTAAAAGTATACATCAACCATGATATAAGTACCAGCGATTGTTGCTTTTAATGCATATTATTATTTATTTTTTGTCTTCTAGATTAAAAAAAAGGTGGTAAGAGCAAAGCTTGACGATAAAACCGTCAGTTGATACGCTGTTAACCTCCGCTTTCAGTCACACGCAAGCTTAGGAGAATGACTAGAGAGCGACATTATACTGACGACTTTTTTCTCTTTTCACTGTTCATGAGAGCTCACATACAGCTACAGCTTAAACAAGGCAAAGAAACTGTCTTGTGTTGCGTACGACAGTTCATTCTTGCGCATGTATTTTGTTCTTTCGGACATGACAGCCTAGTTTGCTCAGTGTGACAGTCTGCCGATCGGCTGCGGCTGTAATCGACTCGCATTTTTTCGTTTCTCCTTTTTCACAGGCCGGTCGCATATTGAATACAAAGCAAACCGTTTCCATTGTTGATATTATTCCCCACGTAAGAAAAAACATGCTTCACACTATCTCTCTTTCATTCTTTCATCGGCCCTACTGTCGTGTATCATAATCACCTGACATCCCGCTCGGATTCGTGCTGAAGGATGTTGGAAGATTATAGGCTGTCATTTACGACAGCTTGGAATAACCAACAGACATAAGGAGATGAAAACTAACAGCCCGTATGGAGTTGCGTGTGTGCTGTCGTCAGTTGCTGGCGGACTGTTTACCGAACGTATGGGAAACTGAGAGAGCTGTGCAATACAATGAGAGCCGGATCAGTTAAAAATTTGCTGTCATTGTTTTGCAGTCATTTTCATAACACTGCACATAAGACGGTCCCTATATAAAAGAGTGGCCAAAATTACCAAAATGCGAATTTCATATTCAGGATGTTTTGAGCACATGATTTTGCAGTATTTAATCTATATTTTCATAATTTTTGAATGAAATCTTGATACAAAAAACGGTTCATGTTGAAAAATGCCTTCAAAGTTACCTATTTCAGAAACGGAGAAAAATCGTTTTTCTGAATATTTTGGAATATATAAAAACCTACTAAAGCTATCATGGAATGTTCACATATGATTGAAAGCTTATTAAATTAGTTTCCTAAAACAGGATGGGTAATGGATTTCAACCCTACAGAGTCAGTCGCAGGCCACATTGAAAATATGCGTAATTTTCCTAATTTTGACCAGCAAAAACATTAAATGTAAGCACGTGTAAGCACAGCACCTGATAGTGTGTCTGAGAGCCCTACTTGTGCCCTTCAAGAATATGTGTTAAAAGTTTGCGGAAAATTTGCGTTTTGATAGAAAAAGATGATTAAAAATTTTCCATTTTTTTTTAAATTTTTGAGTTTTTGGGTGATTTATCAACAAAGTTTTTCGTTTATTATTGCAATTTGGCTCAAAACACACTAAAAAACATGAAATTATTAGATTAATTGGTTTATTAGAATATACGTTGTTTAAAACATATGTTAAAAGTTTGAGCAAAATTTGCGTTTTTGTAGATAAAGATAACAGATAATTTTCAATTTTTCATGTAATTTTTTAGAGTTTTATGGAGACTTGATGATTATTCAGTAGTACACACTTAAGTAAAAAATATATTTTAATTTTGTTTGAAAAAAAAATATGGTTAATATTAGCAATAAATTGATTTTCGCGTGTATCTTTGTTATTTTCAAACGATGTTTTTTATCAACCCAAAGTTTTCTTTCTGAAATTTATTCTGTTAACCCATTACAACATCGCTAAGAGACTTAACGATTATTCATGTGAAATCATACTAAACCGAATAAAATAATGAATTATTATCCCAAAAATGATTCCCAGTGTTTGTTTAATGAAAACACGGCCATGAAACACCACACGCAAACTTCTCTCACCAAATACAAATATCACTGCCAGAGTTAAACAAATGGTTCGAGCTTGCATTTGGGCATTTACTCGTAAGTTACAGCCTAAGTAGAAGCTGTGTACCGGATATGTCGGCATACAGCATGAACAAATGGAGGTTCTCATGGTCGAACTTTCCAACATTGCAGTCAGGTTTTTCATACACAAAATTCCATTGAGTTAACCGCCAATCTCACACATATTGTTATACTCTTGAATCATGCGGCTCATATGTCTTTTATGGCTGACTGATTCTACTTCATACCTTTGAGTCGGTCTGATTGCTTGTGTATGTGGAGGAAACAAAGTTTTATGTGTGCTTTACAGTTCTGAAGTTTTATTCAAGTGTTTTACGAAGAAGCGAACAATGTCTTACGAGGAAACTAATAAGATCGATTTAGTGATTTTGTTCATACAACCTAGAACAGAGAATGTTATAAATGATTGCATTGAATTGATCAAGCACCGTTTTAAAACAGTCTTTACAAACAAGACCATAGATAACTGTATCAACATTTGGTGGCTCTAAAATCGGGATTTGCTAAATCGTTTCGTCTTCAGTAGTTATGTTTGAATTGAATAGCTTTACAACTTTGCTGAAGAAACCATATCTCTTGGATGTTCCTATCAAAAGTTAGATTCGTGCACCATCTATGCGGTCAAATCGCAAACTAACTCTCAAAGCCATAAGAAGCGTTTTACTATTATGAGCATCTTTGCTGAAAACAGTAATCGTTTATCTCGTTTCAGTAACGAGTTATTTATGTTTATTTGAAAACATAAGACATTTACCTCAGTTTACGTGGCTTATAGATAGCCTCTTGTCAGTACAAAACTTTTCTTATATGTCATAATCATCTGTGGTGGAAAACCAACAATTTAGCACAAAAAATTTCATTTTGGCCGGAAATTTCTATTTTCCGACCATTGTGCACTGGTCACACGGAAACTACTCGAATGCCCCTGCATTATTTTGAAAGCTGAAGTGCCCGAAACGTTAACAGCGTCAGTACCGCACAAAGCGTCGCATTCGGAACAATAATAAATAATATCTTATAAACCAATACCTGAGGTGAAAAACAACTTTCAAATCATGTAATTTGCAATCTTTGACGGGAAAATATGCTTTATTCTAGTTTCACTAAGCAGTACTTCAACCATTGAAGTTACTGATCTTGAGATACCCGAATCTCTTCATTCTTTACAGAGTCGCAAGCACTATTAGTAGTGAACGAGAGCGGCTTAAAAAACTCTTTCAAAATTACGTTTCCGCGTTTCTGTTTATGACCTAAAATTAAAACTTTTATTTATTTATTGTTTTACGCCTTTCCGCCGGTCGTCGCCCGGTTACAGTTGCAAACGCGGCGACGCGAGACTAGAACAGCAATTGCTATAAACTAATAAAGCTGAATTAGCCATTTTCGAACGGGTCCAGCGCTTTTCGCTCGCTGATTGAAGTCCCCTCCTTCTCCTCTACCAATCCATTGCAGCTGCTGAGGGTGTCTTAATCGAGTTAAGTGCAATTCAGACACAGGTGAAAGATGATTTATAGCGTGACGCTCTGGAGAAGGTAGTTTTGAACTTAAGTAACGATATTAATCATATCCCAATTAGGGCTGTTGGATATTAAATGTTCAGCTTAAACGAGGGAGACGTCCGACACTAATAATTTATTCATTTATTCCTGCCTCGAGTGTGCCATAACAATGATTGATCCCAACGATGATATCTTTATCGGAGCTGAGAAACTCTCCTTCTCTAGTAATAACAAATCCGACGATAGCTTCAAGCATCTCCAACCTCAGCCAGATAGCCTTATTTCCATACGAAGAATAAACAATCAAATTACTGTGAGAGCGCGATCTGCCTAAGGAGCCACTATATAGCCTCTTGACAGCATAAGAGCTGGGTATTGTGCTGCAGAGCATTTTCTATGAATATAGCACATATAAAGCCTGGACGTTGCTCGGACCGGTAAGTGAAGCCGTTTGAAAAAAAAAATGCAAAATGGTCTCCTAACAGCCGGCTTAGGGTCGACCACCCTCGGAAAGCTCCGGTAGCCGTGGCGCAAGAGTGGTAACATCAGAAGCCTTTAAAGCTAGGGATCAATATCAAACACACAGAAAAAAGAGAGCCAAAAACCATCATCAGCCATACTCCGATTTAGTCAAGTGGAAAATAAATGTTTTCCATTGATTTCTTTTCGCTTCCGTTATGGATATTTTTACGTTTCGTCGTTGCACCACCGTGGCAGCGATTTGGACGTGTTTCAAGACCGTGCAAAATACTCGAAGATATACAACTAGAACGTTCCACAACTCTCCGGCTGGTTCGAACGTCATAACGAGTGAAAAAGTTCCGTGTTCTCACGGTAGATGGCGCACTGTCGCAGCGCAGTATTAAGTAACGCTCTAGATGGAAGGTCCGGATCATTTCCTTGGCATGTTTGCATGGTTTGACTTTTGAGCAGCCTTACGCCCGCCGCGTACCGATTTGGCAGCCAATTTTTTTTCCGCTTTTAGCTTGTTGGATAAACGAAACGTTCGTTATTGAACCGTCCGCGACCCCCCGTGGCCGCCCCAACAGGTGAGGAAAAATTTCAAAGCAATGGCGATAAGCGGTTTCTGAAGGCGGAATGGGATTCTGCCTCAACTGTTATTGATTCGGGTGGGAACGGTAGCTTTGGCATCACCATGTAACAGAATCGATAAGCGGTTTGGTTTAAAAATTGAATCGAACTGAATTAGCGGTAAACGATGGCGCACGGCACAGGTTGTGGTAGGCTTTTTGCCTATCGAGCAGCCACTACAGTGGCAGGTGACTCGTTGAGGGTTATTTGGTATTCTCTCTATCGTTTTCCATATCGATTTATATTGTTCTACGATTAAGGGAGCTTGAATCATGATAAAAGGATTATGAACTTCAAACAGTTCTTCCCCGAGACTATACCATTTTTTTAGGTGCAAGTGTAATTTCAAGTGAAAGTGAAGGTTCAATCGAGGGTTCTTAAGAAACCTGCACAGTATTGTTCAGGTCGCACTTCTC
Organism: Wyeomyia smithii; assembly: GCF_029784165.1. Classification (NCBI taxonomy): domain Eukaryota; kingdom Metazoa; phylum Arthropoda; class Insecta; order Diptera; family Culicidae; genus Wyeomyia; species Wyeomyia smithii. The sequence continues at coordinate 45,146,707 of NC_073694.1, forward strand.
TAACGATAAACACAAGGGTCAAAACTTGTTCAGTAGTTTAAGTTTCAGTAAATTTTGAAGGAAAGGAGAAGAAGTTACCGCAAATTTTCGTAATACTAATATCAGATAACTTTCAACAGCAAAATACAGCATCATTAGTGCATTAGTAGCGTTATAGAAAATTGCTCCATATTGCTACCTTGCGGAATATTCGGTTTATTTGTGTACTGCGATGAAACCCAAAAACTAAAGATAAAGCGTCTTTACTACCGGATACGAATTCATTCTTGAAACAACTGGAAGCGACGCTCAGAGAATTGTCCTGTTATAAACCTTACTGGATTTAAATTACGCATACAAAATGTTGTGTATCGTCTTTCGAGAAGAAAACATATGTGACAAAAGAATCGCCGAAAAAATACATCGTGAACCTGTTATACCCTGTTAACTGGTTGAGCGTAAACAAGTCTTTTTCAGAGTTTACAGATTGTTTCCGAGTTTATTGCACAGAATTTCTCAATATTTGTTCTGATTTATTTTCGGCTTCCGAGCAGATTTGTCGGGTCATCGAGCAGCTGCAAAACAAAAAACAGCGATTTTTAGACGTAGAAATACGTCGCACGACAACATTCTGAGGTAGGGGTGCAGTTGAAATATCGAAAACGTCGAGAGCATCACAAAAACTTTCCAATTTCGAATAAATCACTCGGTTTTTACGGATTCCTTTATTCTGGCAGTAATCGATTTGAAAATTAGCTAAGCATTCCACTAAGACTCAGAAAATTTTAATTTTATTGTGCTAACTGTTGTACTATTGAAAAAATGCAGAGTCTTGTTATGGGGGCAGAATTCGACCAACCAGAGCTGAAAACAAGGCCAATACTCATCCAATATGGGTATTTTCAGAACCAGGGTCAGGGCTGAAAATCTATCTCAGATGCTATTTTGAAGTTCACTATGATGGTGTTCGGTTTCTGTAAAACAGTAGAAAATAACCGAACTATTTTGAGACCCAAAATGGTGATTTATGGTTTTTGAATAGCGTCGAAAATGTCCGATTCCTGGAAAACAGTACATAATGGTCAAATACCACCTAATATGGGTATTTCCGTAATCGGAATGATGCACAGAGGAAGAAAAAACCACAGATGTCATGAATTATAGATGGTGACTAGCTGTTTCAGGAAAACAGCCAAAAAAGGGCGAATACAAATTAAAAAGAGCATCTCTGGAATCTAGATGATGTTCAAAGGGCCAACCACTTTGAATCTGTTTATGGTAACCACATTATTTCCAGAGTGTTAATTTGTTAGTGTCGGATAAAAGTTATTGACATAATCTTAGCGTTAGTAAGAGTTGTAACAGAGTTAATAGTCAAATTTGCCGCTTCAGACCATCGAATTGATTGGATCCAATCGCGTGTATTCCTCTTGCTAAAAATACTTTGATTAAAGACAGGCCTCTTCCGGTTGTGGAGTCATTCCATGCTACTTCGAACATCGATCCTGATCGATTATTTCCGATCTCGCTGAAACTTTTCACAGTTGTTTCCTTTTTGATAATAAAATCATTTTATGATATCCGCTGTTCATTTTGACTCGCGACTGCTGCTTCAAAAGGGCCTATTCAAAATGATGACTGATAGATAAAAATTTCTTTATCAGGAAAATGGCTTGTTTGATTGAAATGGTGTCTTCAGCAAAGTTACAGGTAAAAAATTGCGGTTATAAAAAATATATACATTGTTAATTTTTTTTTGTGCCAAATTTCCCAAATTGTCACAAAATATTCAATATCTCAAAAAGTACCTTTTCTAAGAATCTATTTTTTTACACATTGAAGATGACAATATGTACTAATATCTGTCAAAGTTTGGTGTTGGTAAAATGAAAATCAAAAAATTTATGAACGATTGAGCATTTTGACATTTTCACTATGAAATTTTTTTTGAGTGTTTTATTCTAGCTACAGCTATACATAACAATGTTGAAAATTTATCACTAAGAGCATGATACCAATCCAACGCGCTGTTTTTGTACCATAATCGAACATTTTTATACTGGTCCTGTTGAATATGAATATGCGTAACTCACCGGCGAATGCCACCCAGCTGGTCTCGAGGTCCCGATGCTGGGCTGATAAGCCAGACGTCATAGGTTCGAGTCCTGACACAGGAGAGACTATTAGTGTCAGTAGGATCGTAGCGCTAGCCCCGCAATTGTCCTGTACACTTAACGGTTGGCTGCGAATTCTGTGTATAGTATAGTAGGTCAAGTTCCGAATCGGAATGTAGCACCTAAGGCTTTGCTTGCTTGCTTGCTAACTCACCGGCGAACCCTGTTGTTAGAAGCTTGTAAAAATAAGATGAACACACAAGGTAACCAATTTGTGCAGTACGTGTTCATATCAAGTAAATACTCTCTTCGACAAAGTTGTAGTACTACCTGCGGACTTCGATTCGTCATACAAAGTTGTTCAGAATTGTGAATTTTAAATAAGCTATCGGCTCGCGAAAAAAAAAGAACGAGAGTGATAATTTTCATCCTTGTCTAGAACGTCGATTTAAAAAATTATAAAATCTAGTGGTTCCGCAATTTCACACATACAAGCACTCTGCTAACTATGCTACAGAATGGACAGTACAAATCATATTGATATTGCATGTATAACTGCCTTGAGAAAGTTCGCGAGAATGCTATGGAGATAATTATTATGAACCATTTTTTTTTGTTTATTCGTTTGTACCTTGATCTTATATTCCATTGAACTATGAAAGTGCATCAAGTTACTCAAAATATTATAAATTTCAATTGAATCCAGCACAAAAATTCTATTTTTAACATTTCGCTAAATTGACGGTGAATTTTTTTTTGACCGTAATAAAATCGAAAAAGCACTGTACAGACATGCGGCGCACGTTCATTTCCATTCTGGCTTCTGATTCAGAAGCCCCAGCAGCAGTAGAGCATGGAAAGGAGCAGAAAGCAGCAACAGATGCGGACGTTGGAAGCAGGCGGCAGGGGAAGCGGGCGGTACAAAACAGCTCGCAGAAGCACTAGCAGCAGTTTTTAAATATCTTCCGAGAGATGATTTATATAGCCACATACAACTATACAACTGTCTCTAAGCTTTGTCATTCTCGCTTCTGCGTTTACAAAGCTGGTCGTTTTTATTGTCTTAGAGAATAAAAAACGATCAGCTTCATAAACGCAGAAGCGAGAATGACGGAACTTGAAAAAGTTGTCTAGTTGTATGTGCTTCATATGCATGATGATATTGGATATTGGAGAAGAACGGAGCCACATGCTTATTAGGGTGGGGAAAAGTGATCGATTTTCCAGAACCAAGTTTTTTTTATTCCTTTTGGGGTCCCAAACAATCCTTAACTTACCGGAAGTCGATTGGTTTTGTCTCCGATTGGCGCATTGCATTTCAAATTTGTATGAAAATTCATATGGGAAAACCTACTTTTTGCATTTACCTTTCTAGAGAGCTCAATAATGCTCTAATAATGCACTACATTATGTTAAAGTATAGTATTTAAGATGCCTAATAACTTTGCAGAAGATACTGAAGAGATAGAATGTCCCTAAGAAGAGCTATAGCTGTTCAAAGTTGAGTATGTCGATTTAAACCCAGAAAATCTTGTTTTCTGCCAACATTACCAATGTACCGTCGTCAGTAGAAAACCAATCGACTTCCAATAAATTCAGGATTGTTTGGGGTCCCAGATAGAACAAAAAAAACTTGGTTCTGGCTTTCTGCTATCAAGTTTCGTTTTTTTTCATATAACGATTCCCCACCCTAATTCTTATGCTATTTTTATGCACGAAAATGAGACCATCTCTTCCACGGGAACAATTGGATGATTAGTGAAACGACAAAATACGTGGTAGCGATGAAGATTCGAGCCGTAAAGGCAATATTTGGTACATTTTTGTCATATCTGCGAATGGGAAGCTTGCACGTGGTTGGTTGAATGATATTGATTTTGGTCTTGTTGATTGTTTTGAAAGCAAAAACCATTAAAAAGTCTCGACATAATATTTTATTTTTTTTTATATACTTTTGATGCTAATAACGAATCTTATAAAATACAGCAATCGGATGGTGTATAAACCATAAACATATGTGTCGATTTTTACATCGCTATACATGATAGAAATGTTTTATTTAAAACGTTTCAGAAGATGCGAGGAAAATTTTAATAATGGACTCTTGCGGAAAGATGTAGCTCTACGTCAAAAGAAACAAACTGAAAAAAAAAACGGAACAAATGACCTTCTCCAGAGATACATGTTGAACAGAACCCCACTAGTAAACAATAAATAAAGTTTAAGATGACGAATAAACATTAAAATAATTTACATGAGGCTTGGAGTGAGTTGCAAGTCATTTTAAAAACGAATTTTAATATATTTTATTTTAGGCCCTTGGTTACCCAAAAAATGATTAAATCCCAGGAGGTCGATTTTCGTCCAAAAGTTTTTAAGACATTTGGCATCGGAAAAAAGTCTTCGGCAAAGTCTTCGGCAAAGTTGTTCCATTCATTATTTTCCATGTCAAAGAAGTTGCAATTTTGAGATTGATCCACTCAACAGTGAGAAATAAATTTTATTTTTCCCATTTTAGAATATAAAAATCCGCTCTTTTGGCTAAGTTGTAGCACATTTTCAAAGAAACAACTTTGTTGAGACACCATACTTCTATCTACCTATTCAAATGGACTTTTGTTAAGTTTTCTTTATATCACCCCTAGAATCAGTTTTTTCCAATATAACTTTTTTTAGTGATTTTCTACAATTTTTCAATGTTCTACATTATTATTTGCTATAGCAAAATGAACGATTTTTTCGAAAAAAGTTTCTTTTCAACTCACATATTTCTTTGGTTATTGACAATTTTTGCTCAAATAATGCACCAATTTATACTAATTACGTTTTACTAAAAAAATGATGTTGTAGCCGTAGTGTCTTCAGCAAAGTTGTTTTGTTAATTAGTCTCCTTTTTATGAAAGTTAGATCTTTGTGATTAATCTACCTAGAAGTGAGAAACGAATTTTATTTTTCTCTTTTTGGCATATAAAAGTTTTTTAATATAGCTTTCCATAGTGATTTTCCGAAATTTTTTAATGTTTCACAATATTGTTGACTATAATAAAACACATATGAAAGTTTGTTTTTATCTATAATGTTTATTTAGATATCGATTTTTATTTAATCAATGCGCTAATTTACTTACAGATGTCTACACAGGAGACAGCGAGGGACAAATGCCCATAGATGGATTGAATGATGTGCTACTTATATTTTAATATATAAATGTTCTTGTCTGCAGATATTTGCAGGTTATGAAAATATCTGTTAGTAAATTAGTGCATTGTTTCATTAAATATCGTTCGAAATCAAAGAAATATAAGGGATGATAACAAACATTTTTTGACGAAATTTGTTTGTTTCATTTTAGCAAACAACATTGTTGAACATTGAAAAATAGTAGAAAATCATTACTAAATTAAAAAAATTGATCTTTATTGGCAATCTGCAGAAAACCCCACAGAGGTCCATTCAAATAGGCAGATAGAAGTATGGTGTCCTTCATTGTTTTTCACAGAATGTGCTACAACTTTGCCAAATAAAGTGAATTCTTATATGCGAAAGTTAAAAAAAGTAAAATTCGTTTCTAACTGTTTAGTGGGTTAATCACAAAATTGCAACTTCTATTAAATGGAGAATAATTGATGGATGAACTTTGCTGAAGGTACTATGGCTCTAAAATCATTTTTTCGGGTCAAAATAATTTCGATCACGTTTTTGCAGCTTTGAAAACAGTGTGCGGTGGCAGATTTTAGAGGGTCAAAAAGCACAACTTTATGCGCCTTGAGGTACCTCTCAACCATGTCCGATTGAGCTGAAATTTTGTACACCTGTATTTATTTGGGCCAATAAACAACATGTATATGGTTGGTTTTTGAAATTCTACATGACCCTGTTCGTTGTCACGCTGGAATCGCCGTTGTTTTGTATGTTAAACAATATTTACACAGTTTTTATACAGATGTGGTCAAGGTAAAGGAATTTCTTAGTTGTTAAATATAAATGAAAAAGTAACAACATTTCATACAACCATGAGCCGTAGTGCATGTATTAGATAGACTGCACTCGCTGGATTTGTATTGGTGCAACCTTTCAGGTTCATTTCAGTCCCTTTCACTCACACATATGCAGAATATTGCACTTGTTACTGTTTTGTTCGCAAGCTTGCTTCATTTTTTATCACTTGAAAATGCCCGAGATGATTGCGAAATTGTAGAAAGCGAATATGTTTTTTTCAAATTCATGAGTTTTTTTTACCATTACTGCCTATAATCGCATATCAGTCCCATCTGGAAAATCATTGAGTTGAGAAAACAGCGCTTGAAGATATTTTTCTAGTTTTGGGCGTTTCATCTGTTTGGGGTGAGTTATTCTTATTTTTTCGATATAATGTAATGAAATAGACCTTAATCATAACTTTTTCATGGAAGAATTACTTTTTTCGTGAAAATTATTATGAAAAACAAGGAAGAGACTGATATGCGATTATTTAGGCCATCGAGTAGCAAAATGATCGCATACCAGTCTCACTATTAACTGCTCGGTGCAGGAGTAGTCACATTTTTCACAAGTATTTTGAATATGGGCAGACGTTTATGGCCGCAAACAGCTTTCAAATATGCTGCAGGGAGAATGGCGGAGACGTCCACCTATTACTTACCCCGACTAAGGTCGTCGTTGAAAAAGGTTGAAGTCTTGGATATGCAACTGAATAATTTCCTTTCTTACGTATTCAGTGTTTCGCAATACGTGCTGAATAAAATTATTCCGCATTAGCCCGTGCATTGTGGTTTTAAGTGGTATTGAGAAAAGGAAGTTTCCAATTTCATTACAACAGTGACTTGACGGATGACGACAGCGATGAAAAGAGGCAAGAGCTGTTTTTAGCTAAGCAACTAAAAACGATTTCTTTTGAGTTCTGACAGTTTCAACTTGAATGATCATTTGAAGTGAGCAGATCATCCACAGGAAATCAACTCCTTACAGAAAACCGCATTGCTCGAGGCTATTATCCCTCTGACTGACGAAACCAATAACCTTTCGTAAGCGAACTTACAGAAAAAGTAGCATTTTCAGTGTCTAATTGAAATTAACTTTTGTGTGGAATTTATTTGATTATTCTATGATTTTTAAACAGTAAAAAGCTTGAAAAACAGCACCAAGTGTTTGTTGTATGGATTGAAGAAAAAAACATGGTCATACTCAGGAAAAACAGTTGGTGGGACTTTATGCGATTATTTTTAAGATGGGACAATTTGACCTCGCATTTTTTTCTGACTTTTTTCAAATAAAACATACTTTTTTGTTTCCTTAATCGATAGCAGAGCAAGAAATAAATGGAATTTGATATTTAACTCAAAAACGATAAAAATCCATATGGGACTGGTATGCGATTATAGGCAGATTAAATGAGTTCGAATAAATCTTTTTCGTGGTTAAGACGATGAAATTTAGGGTGAAACAAATCTGGGGAAGGAAAACATTCTATATATCCAGAACTTCGAATCCGTTTGATTTTCATGAGTTTATGTTTTCAACCTGGCTTGCATTCGTAATGTTTGTTTACAAATTGTGATGTGATTTGAAAAATAATATGAAAGCATTGAAGTCAATTTTTCTATCTATTTTGATGCGTTAGACGAACAGACTAATACACGTACACCGGATGAACTAGAAATGAAGGAAACGATTAGCATATCCTTAATATATGACAAAAGGGTTCGTTGCTTGAGTAGAAATGAATGTTGTTGCTTTTCAAGCGTGTAAGAGTGCTTGCCATACAAAGGAATCGAAAAAAAGATCAGGATGAATTCTTCCTAATCCGGAAACAATTTTAAACAATGAAATTAATTACTTCTTTATATTTTTTACAGGTTTCTTTTGATCAGCTTAAGATCTTGGTGATTGGCTACCCAGAGAATTTCTTCACCGCGTTCGGTGGATCCAGATCGGTAACTTCCTACTAATACTAATTTATTGCTCTCATATTTGTGGACAGGGTTGCCACTAAGTTTTAAATAATATCTAACAAAACGAACATAAAAAGTCTGGCTAAAATCTGGCACTCATTTTCGAATAAAATTACCGACAGAATTTAAAGTGATGGCCTTTTTTTCTTGCTCTCGCGTAGGTAGGTAACCTTTTTGCGAGACGACACGGATGAAATCTGGCAAATATCTGGCTCATTTTCAAATATCTGGTGAATTCTGAGGTTCATCTGTTTGTCTAGCGCAACAGAAATCTGGCAAAATCCAGATTTATCTGGCATACTGGCAACATTGTTTGTGGATGATGCAACGGATTTAGATTCGATTCGTAGCAGCAAGTGTCAAATCAACACTTTCAAAGTTCCTTCCAAAAACGATCAGCTGGCGATGCACGCTGAGGATAAGTCACTAATCTCGCTCACAACTTTTGCTGATTATGATCATCAATTGCTCAATCGCGTGCATCGAACGGGTAATCAAATATGCTATGTTATGAAATTATTTGAAGTTTCAGAGGTGTCAAGCATAGATGATACTAATTACTGAATCTACGAATCCCACCTTTGTGAGGTGCTGCCACAAATAATATTTCCGAAAAACGGCACCAAAATAAACGTCCAGTGCAGACATCGCCGCAGAGTTCGGTTGAACTCGAAACTAGAACCACAGACTAACAGACGTAACACTGGAACCTAGCTCCATCGCCACAAAAAACGTTCATTTTAAATTTTCAATCGAATAACAATCGTCGCGCGAAAACGTCGTCTGAGGCGCTGTCATGCAATCTCATACATATTTTGTAGTTCTTCATTTGACACATGCAGTAACGCTGGCGCTGATGTCGAAATACATGACGCAACGCGAACACGACAGCAGATGGTGCTAGTGTTACTAACGTAAAGTACTGAAATCATCCAAACGATGATTGTATTGAAAATTTGTTCGACGTGTTATGTCTGTTAGTCTGGGATAGAACCGTGCAGCGGGAAGCACGTCTCAAACTCATATATCAATTGGCTTCTTCCAAGTAATATAAATTATTTAAATTATGTGTCGCCGTCGGCGACCCTCTAGCTTTCCGTACTCCCGTGGAAACAAACAACGAAACGCTTCACGGTCGTGAGATGAACAAACGGGGGAACGGCGGCAATGAATGGGGGGTAAAAAAATTTCCAACCTGACTGAAGCTCGTTTCGAAGGTGTGAGAATCGGTGGATTCATTCGAGCCTCTGAAGCAAGCTGGAACACGTTGGAATGGGGCTCGGGGCCATTCGCCGGGTTTAAAGGTGAACTGCTAGTGCGCTAGAAAGCCACAATAAATTACCATATATTGAGGAAAACAGTAATCAAATAAGTTGAACAGAGAACACAAAACAACACTTGCTTGCCGGGCTCTGGGATGTCTTTGCGCGCGTGTTGCTTGTGGATTGTTGGATTGAGTGTGAAGTGCGGGTTCGAAGAATGTACAATTGCGTGCAGACCTTATCGACGGTTTACCGACCGGCACTGGGAGAAACTTTGGGCGAAAAGCTCTGCGGCAGAAGGAAATTGTTTGATGCATCAGCAGCAGCTTTGCTGGCTCGTGCGACACGTATGTCGCTGTGCTCTGCACAAATGAAGCAATGTGCGCTACGTGACCGTGATGAGCTGTTTTGATTCGAAGAATGAAACCTGTACAATGAATTCGCTGGTGCAGACTTCGGGGATAATTTTGTGCTGCAGAGATTTATTCTACTTTTGGACAATTGTACTTATTCGCCAATATAACTAGCCTTTCAACGAGCAGGTTCCATTCTTTTTTTCTCATGAAGAATGAAATCGCATTTATAATACGCCCCTAATCATACTAATACTGTTATATGCTAAGACTCATGGTCATTTTTTATTGTGTTATTATGTGCTTAAGGTCAAAGAATTGATAAAACAGAGCTACACAACTGTATGTAAATTTGGAGTCCATAAAGGTACATCAGAAAAAGTATTTTTTGCGATTTTTATACATAACCTAATTTTTTGTACAAAAAACGATTTTATATTTTAAATAATTCTAACAAGTTTGTCGTTGCTTATTAAACAGGTTAGTATATATTCAAATGACACGATTCGTAGTTTTATGTGGATGTATTGCATTGTTTATTTATTATTCAGTTGGTTCGTCGGTTAGTTCTCATAACTTTATTACAGCTTTATTTTTCCTCAGCTGGCTTGCAGCTAAGAATAATTTATTAATTTCATGAATTGAATAATCTTATATCCATTAAACAATCAATCACTCTGCGTTTCTCTATTTGTTATTTGAAGTTCAGTTTGTTATTTTATGTGAGTTGAAATGACTAGTTTTTACCTTATTTTTAATTTTATTTTAATAGGTCAAATCGTTCAAAACCAAACTAAGCTTTCCAGTAACTGCATTTCCTAAGTCTGTTTAAAATCCCCACCCCGTACGGTTACCACGCTCTGTGCCAGCTGACACAGCGGAAAAGAAGTGGGTGGCAGAAAGCCGACCGGGAGGATGCGAACCCATCAAATTTGATTTAATGCATTTACGTACTCCCTTCAAACCACACACAAATAATCGCGTAAACACAGAAACACAACTTGCGCCCTGGAGCATATTAAAGTGGATTTACACTCCATCGCCACTACCACCACCACCAGCATCGTCATCATCATCATCATTCTCGTCATTTTCACCGGACTGCCGCCATTCTCCACCCGTCTACAAAAAGGAGCTGCGCGCGTGGGTTTTGAAGTACGAACAGTTCCGAACTGAACTGAATCAACATTCAACAAGGCACTTTCTCGAGCACATCACACATGAGCATAATCGCAAACACTTCATCTTCAGCCGAACAATAAAATAATCATAATAAAAAAACGCGCGTAAGTTCTTTGGCGAGCCTGGATGTGGAAGGCAAAACCGCATTGCGGGCGAAACGCGCTTTGCCAAACGACATCGCAAACGACCGACCGACACCGAGAGGGAAGTGAATGAAGTGAGCATTAGATTCAAATAACATTCCGTTAAAATTTAATTTTAGCGATTGTGAGAACGGAGCAAGATTTATGGTCGATCCGAGGAACGCACATAATGCCGGTACAACCGGGGCTGGTGGCAGGAGCGTCAATTTAATTTCACTTGAACGGATTGGGGTTGGTGAGTGGGGGTGTGGAGGCTGGAGCTGTTGTAGTCGGTGTGGTAGAAGCAGCGGGAATACATGACTCGGAGCAGGAAGAGACAAGCAAAACAAGACGCAGAATGCGATACGATCGTAAAATTGCAGGAATTTGTTAAAATAAATAATGGCTGGGCTGAGGTGTAGATGGAATCAGGATTAGCCCAGCGGTATGTACTTCTCTTTTTTTGGATGCGGGATTTTTTTTTTATTATAGCTGCATACTGGCGGCGGTGGTGTTTGCGATGCTATTTCGCACCTGCCGGATGGGATGTTCTGATTCCTCACCGCTCCGGGTTGGTTCTCTCTGTTGATCGTAGATGAGGTGTCCTCAATCTAGTCAATGGGTGATTCGATGCCTAATTTTAGAGTATTTCTTCTTGACAGTTTTAAATTAAAAACAGAAACACGAAATTGAACACCTGCTCAGTAATATATCTTCTAGGTAACAGAGCGATTCACAAAAACGATCGAAAAATGCATCCTTTGTCTAGAATAAAACTGAGTAAATTCGAGAGACGATTGAATTAAGTCTAACAACATTTACATTTCAAGGGATATTCAAAATTATCCAATTCACGTAATCAGGATGCCGCTTTGCCACACTACCCCTGGGCAGCTTCAGTTCAGTTCGTAACCATTTACTTGGCAGGTTGCAGGCAGCCATCTTGCTACTGCACCCAACACACCCATCTATGCGCTCGCCTAGCTGTATTAAGCAGCCTTCAGCATGTTCATTACGTAATTACTTCATCTTCTTTACGAAAGTTTAGTTTTAATTATATTTTCCTGTATAATTTTACGACATCGCTACAACTGAGCGTATCGCGTGGGTTTTTTTTGTTGTTGTTACTGCTGCCTCTGCTCCCTCATCAGCGCACAGCAGGATGACTTGCCGCCGCCAGCAGCCGTTGTGGAAATACGACAGAATTTCTCCGCACTACCGAACTGTGTGCTGTGAAGGAAAATATTTGCATAGATACGAGCAAGATGACACAGCTAGTACGGAACTACGTGCGACAGTTTTATCCTGCTTGGCTGATTAAGGAGTTGGGTAAAATCAACTGACACTGGAGGCGACGGTTTTGCGTGTTTCGAATCTGGCAGATAGTGGGGGAGATACAGCGGTAGGTACTCGAGTGTGGAAATTTGTGGATTGAAACGAGCTCGTTTCAGCAGGAAATTCATTCGTTTGAAAATGAATTTTAGAAAATGGCTGTTGAATTGCTACGGTAATCTAAAGCGAGCTGCCTAATTACTGTAGAGCATTCGAGTAAACTGTCAATTGCATAATAGTCGATGTTGAACAAGTGCGAAAGCAGTTAGGTGCACAATTCAACAAGTTGGAGAATGGTGGAATGGTTTTTATGACACCTGGGCATGTACTTTAGGGTAGAGTAATTGGAAAAACCACCTCTTCAATTGTATATATTTGTCACTGCATTTACTGAAAAATTCTTCGCAACACAAGTACGGTAAATGAAGTAGAATGGTCGCTCAATGTGAATCTCGAAAACACTACGGTGGCTTTTGAGAGTAGTATCTAATTAAAAGTTCGTTCTGCGGTTATCAAATTGTTACCCTTAAATATAAAGAAACGAACATTTTACATTGATTTGTGTTGAAAATTTGCTGGACTGGTTTTCAGCTAGTTTTTGTCTTGTTATTTTTACATGAAAACATTATCAAATAGCTTTCTTACCAACTGTACGTATTATTGAGTAGTGCTGTAACATAACCTTGAATAAACTGAGGATTATTTGATTAAAATGATTAGCATGTAGCCGCAATTGGAGTTATTATTTATGACGCCACACGAAAAAGGTTTCTATGAGGAAGGGCTCTGGCAGCACAGCTAACGTTGCATGCGTTACACTGAATTGCTGGAAATGAACTGTCAAAACGGGAACCAGTCAATGAAGTTGAACTTTGGAATCAGTAAAGTTATATCGTCGGAACATAGTCCAACGGTCATATTTTATTACCCCGGAACCATTTTGTGAAGTCCTGGAGTGTGCTCTGAGGACTGATATTATAAGTTGGGGAATGTCCATATTGGAGTCAAACTGAAATGCTTCGGATACATCCAGACAAACCAAAATATTTACGACCGGGACCGAGTACAATAAAGGCTCTAAGCTTACTAAACCTTTAAAAGTAATTCAAGGTCTATTGGCTAGTTACTACCCGTGTTGGAATCACTTAAATACGCTGGAAAAAAAATATCCAACAGAATGCCGGTTTTTTGCCAGTTTGAAACTGATGCTGTTGAACATTTTGATGTTATTTTTTTTGGGTAGCGTTCGGCCTCTGGGAATTAGTGATGGGAACTATCATTAAAAATTCTTACTGATCAGTAATTTCTAACTCGTTACTGTTCACTATCAGCAAATATCGGTAGTTTGCAAGTTTTAAGCAAATTATCAACGCTACATTTGTTGTTAGCGTTGCTTTATTCAGCGGTACTTTTAGTTCAAGCAACCTTGGCTTGAAATAGTTTCTCATTGACGGTATTGCATTTGTTTGGTGATTTGGGTTTACATTAGAGAAATCCAATCCAATCTGTATTGTTCATTTTGATAAAAATTAGTCAATCGTCAAAAATTGTATTATTTCGCTTTCGGACACAAGAGCTTTCGAATGCCGCAAAGAGCGCTCCCATCTCACATAAGAAATTTTCTAGCCCCCACTCAGAATTTTTTACAGAAAGGTTATATTCTACATAGGTCCATTTCATACTGCTTCTCAACCTGCGGAGAGAAACTTTTCAGTAACAAGACTATTGAAAACGGTGCTTAGTAAGGTCACCACGCAGAATAGATTCTCATATCTAGCTCTACTCAATACTGAATCAGCTTTGCTGAAAGAGTTTGGCGTTGACGCTTCAATCCATTAGTTCGGAGATTCAATCCCGATTGAAGTGATCTTTTTTATTGTATTTGTTTTTTGACGTAGAATACGTCTTACTGCAACATGCACAGGGGTACAATTTTTAAAATCGAAAACGTCTAGAGCGTCACGAAAATAGTCCACGTTCAAACGTTTTAAACTCTGCCAGTATCCACCCGATATCCATCATGCTTACAGCAATCGATAGAAAAATCATCTAAGCACCAGCCCAAACGAAAATTGTAGTTTGATTATTAGAACTATTGTGCTATTGAAAATTGTTAAGCCTTGTTGAAACGCATATTTCGACCTCTGATTGGTCGCTTAATGCTTGCTTTCCATAACAAGATCGACAGAATATACCTAGTTAACAGGGAATGCGCTCTTTGTGCTTTCTTTTCAATTCATGCCAAGTCTGTTCCGATACCGCACGGACGTTGGGTGCTGATCGTGGCAATGACCGGCAAAGCGGACGGTTCTTTCTGGAGCAGTAGAAAGCGGGTGGTGGCAAATATTAGTTGCTTATAAAGTGCACGCCTACGAATATAATTATATTCGTTGCTTGTAAATGTTTTTAATTGTCGTTACCGGCTATAGAGGTAAACGTCATCTGAAGCAGAGAGCTGATCACCATCAAGGTAATTAGACCCAATCGATTGCATTCCTAAACCTATTGCAAAAAATATATTGATACAAGACAGGCTGTCGTATTCTACGTTAACTCTGCGGTTGTGTCTTATAAACAACCTCTTCACGTTTTTTTGATTCGACACTTTGTTACACAATATTTAAATAATAAAGCATTTAAGCGTTTATCGATACTTTTTTCAATCGTTATTTCATCGATATTTTTTCAATGAAAAGTTAGGAAAAATAGCCCCCCTAAAAATTTTTCGTAGTTGCTCTTATGGGAGTTTCTTTCGGCTTCGCGCCACCAGCCCATCTACTATTGCCGCCAAAATACATCACCTGAGGGAAAAAAACTGCTTTACTCCAACACAGCATCGACGAGAACCATTCATTCAAGTTGAATGAGGTGTGTATCCTGGATGAACATAGGCGAAAAACAGCGTTGAACGTGTTGGAAATGTGCCACATTATCACGAACGATCATACGGTAAACAAACGCAGTGATGTTGAAGGCTTAAGCACAACATATACAGCAATCATGCAACACGTCAAGCGGAGTACAGAAATAAACAACAGCAAACGTCAACGGTCGCTGACAGCTTCCACCGAGTGTCACACAGCATAACTTGTGCGCAATAGAGTTTGCATGCAAGGTTGCTGGTTACGGAAAAAATGGTTTAGTATGATTGAGAGTGCTACGAGTTCCGCTTCGTTAAAGTGTACAGTTTTTAATTTTTTTTCTTTTAATTTGCATAATGTAAGAAGCATGAATTGTATTTGATATCATGTTTAGCTAATTTAATGTATTTTTGGATGTTCTGTTAGGATGATTACTTTCTGTTTTGACAATTAATGCTCTAGCCGAAGAACCACTTCACAGGAAAATGGTCCTCTCGGTAATGATGTTATGTGCATAATTTATGTATTTGTTTCTAAAAATCGTTTTGATCTTAATTTACTTGTAGAGCCTTGATAAAGAATATATATTATTCGAAACGTCGGTGTAAGAGAAAAACATCGTTTTCTTTTCACATTTTAAAGACTGCGAAGCCGAAAGAAACTCCACTGAGTAAACTAACAGTCGATGAAAAGTATAGTTGCTCTTATGTGAAAATAACTGTAGAGTACCTACCTCTCCTGCAAACAAAAAATCAGACAATATCAGTAAGAGAAAAACTTAACTGATAGTTAATGATATTTTTTCTTACTGTTGACTATCAGTAGTTACAGATAGTTTTCCCATCTCTACTGGGAATTATCCAGGGCTTAAAAACACTCATATTGTTTTTTTTGTTTTCTTTTTCTTTTAGGCTGTATACCTCTGGGTTGGTCTCGAGGTATGGCCTAACAAGCCAGTTGTCGTATGCTAAAATCCCGGCTCGGAAGAAACTGTGGAAAAGTTAAAATTGGATCGCAGTGCTTGCCCTGCATTGGTCCTTTATACTAACAGTTGGCCGCGAAGTCTTAGTTTAGGTGCGCAACTAAGTTCTCGTTGTTTGTCAGTGATTTTTTTTTGTGTGGCGCCCAATATTTTCACTTGTGCGAAAATGTCTGATTTTGTGTCAAATGATCGTCATTTGCGAGAAGTGTTACTTTTTTCATTTCATTGGAAGAAAACGGTGGCTGAAGCGCATTGAGAGTTAAAAAATGTTTACGGAAATGCTGCTCTAAGTGAAATTATGTACTATTTTGATTCCGTCGCTTTGAAGAAGGTAATTTCGATGTTGACGACTGTCTGCGTGAAGAAAGACCAAAAACCTTCGAAAACGAAGAACTGGAGTAATTATGTTTAATGAGAATCCATTCCAAACATAGGAACAGCATGCTTCGGTATTAAAGGGTTATATACCTTTTTGGTCAAGACAAATGAAGGAAGTTTGAATTTATTTTTAAGTGCATAGCACCATTTTCATTGCATCAAAGTGGTATTTTTCTGAAAGTACAGTTTTTTAACAACGAAAAAATACGTTTGATTTTGAGATATACCAATTATTACTGGAGTAATGGCCGTTTCCCCGAAACGCTTTTTTATGCAGAGGCTTGCGGTGATCCTGATAGAGACTCAGCGGGTCAACCGAAATAAAAAAACTCATTTTATTTCATTAGGTTAGAACTGAGCCGTGTCCTTGAACGATCGCTTTTATGAGTATTTTTTTTCAGTGCAAACGGGAACGTTTTTCCCAAAAAATGCACGTTTTGAGCGCTAAAAATTGAATTAAAAATTTTCTGCGGCAAAATGTAACTGTATGTTTCAAAAAGCGATCGTTCAAGGACCGGCGAATTTAATAACGAAAATTAAAAAAAAAAAGATGAAGGAAATCGGTTCAGTAGTTTTCCCGCATTCAGGATCACGGCAAAGTCATTTTTCGAAAAACACTATTACGAGATATTCGCGTGTAATGTTTCAAGTTTAGCTTATGCGGCCGTGGCGAGGCGCGCTGGAAATCGCTCTAACTTGCTTCCTATTGCTCAGATCTTTATGAAAATTTGTGAAAATGTTCTCAAGATGTTGTATTTGAAGATAATGCAATAAAATTTTTTTCGGTTTTTTTAAACTAAAATGGTATATAACCCCTTAAAGAAATTACCCGTTAAGCAATTTTCTAGTACCTAATTGCATGTTCAAGGAATGATTCAAAACCATAAGACTCATAATTCTTATGACTTAAAGTTAAGTGAAGATGAGCATTGTTTTTTTGGCCAGTTAATAACTGTTTTAACGCCAAAAAAGAAGTGTTTGCTTCATCACATTGTAACGGGTGAAGAAAACTGGATTCATTACAGCAACCCAAGGAAAAGAAACATGTCATGGGGACTGTCCTTTGATAATTCTACGTCGTTGGCTCGGGCGAAAAAAACACACTGAAAATGTTGTACTGTGTCTTTGAAGGGACTAGTTCGGTGTCCTTTATTATGAGCTGTTGGAATCGAACGAAACTATCACTGAGTGACTTCAATGGATGCGATGAGCTGGGCACTGCGCTAAATACGGTCACAATACGAGCAAAGGTTCAAAAAAGTTATTTTATTGCATGACAACGCTCGGCCTCATTTTGCTGACATTAAAAATTACATGACTCGAGAAGAGCCCCAAAAGATGAAGAATTTTATTGTAAAAGTATTCGTGCTCTGCCAGAAAAACGGGATAAAGTTGTAGCTAGCGATGAAAAATACTTTGAATAATTCTTTCCAAAAAATATTGTATTTTTATTGAAAAAAAAAACAGCGAGTTGCGCACTGTATATACTAAACAGAAGACCAAGTTTCGATAGCGGAATATAGCACCAAGCGTTTGCTGTTTTGGGCTGTTTCCTATAAACTTGAAGTAACCATTTTAAGGGTTGAAATAGCTGGCCATCATCCCAGCTCTGTGAATACCCATATTGGATTATATTTGACTGTTTTAGGATGTTTCTCAGGTACCAAAAGACGCTATCTCGGATTACATAAAGTCCTCTGAGGTTGATTTCATGTCATCTGAAAGGCTGTGGCATGCTGTGGGAAGTGTAACAAAAATGTACCTGAGAGGGTGCATAATATGTAACTACTCATGAACGAATTTTGAAAGCCAATGTCTTGTTCGATACGTGAAGGTTGCCCCAAACTTGCAGTGTAATAACTGGATTTTCTTTTCAATAGAACAATAGAACGAAAATTTGAGTATAAAGTCAATCATTTTGGTTTAGTTTTACAGCATTCAATCAATCACCAGCTCGTCGTTTGAGTGTAGCAATGTCACTTTTACTAAATCGGCCTTGTCTTAATCAATTGGTGAAACATTTTCTAAACATATGGTATAAAAATTGGCATATCTTTCCAGTTGCAAACTAAAATAGGAATGTACAAAAAATTAGTCTCATTTTTGAAACCGAAAAATTAGTCTCATTTTTGAAACCGCACCAAAGAAGTTTTCACAAACGCAACAATAAAACACGCATCGTGCCGTGTTGCAGCTAGGAAGAAAGACAATCAAATTGTTCTCATGTCGGTTGGATGCAGGTACTAAGAGTGCAACTGTTGCGTGTTACATATTGCCGATGTGCGACTGAGGGAAAATGCTGTTTGTGCTGATTGGTTATGCATAGTATCATCACACTACTGCGCATTTGCAGTGGTTTCTATTCACAGTTGCAGTTTAAATAAATACATGTAACTGCCTTAAAATAGACCGATTAATGTTATTGCAAATCTCATTCAGTTGTTGGTTTAGTGTACTTGTTTTCGGTTAGGTACTTTAATAGAGGTATTCGGCGTCGAGAGAATGTCGTTATATGGTCGAGTATTAGACACAACATCTCTGGCCTCTATTGGAGGCCTGAATACATAGTTCAACGATATTAAAAAAACTTTTGGTAATAAAAACTGTATACCAGCAAAGTAAATTGATGAAGTCTTGGAAATAAAGTAAAGCCTCCGTTGTCGTAATTTGACCATTAATTCTATTGTCCACTTACTTTGCTGTCACCTATATGGCTAGGTTTATAATTATACTGGCACAAACAGTCTCTCCCGAGTATTTCTTGCAATAACTTAGGGAATACACTCGATGTTCTGAAGCGGTAGATTCCAGTAATAATTCAATTTTTAGATTTAAGGCGTTGTTTTGTTGGCTTGAAGAAATTCCTAAATAATGATACAGGTTGCTGAAACACAGTTGTTGGTAGAGCACCTCTTCACCGTCAAAACAATAAGCAAAGGATTGTGTGCAAAACCACATCCAAAATTTGAGAGTGAACACTAATGAAATTTCTTTCTGGAAATGATGTGGTGACCCTTGAAAGATTCAAAATTATTCAAATGAAATTCTTAGGTCGATCCACTGTTTCTGGATATCATCCCGGTTCCGAAAATATTCACACGGTGACAAAAAAGTCCGGTCACACTTTTTTGGGGTCGCCTGTAGCCTACACGTTGCATCTCTCTGGTGCCATCTATATGTCAAATGAAAGGGTTAACTTTGCTGCCCGAAGTGGCAGAGTTTCGTTTCTGTGCAGTTTGTTTACATTGAGTTGTGAGCCATGGCAGAATTAAGAGCAGCTGTTATCGCTAAATATGTGAAAGGATACAAACCCGGACACATATTCAAACACCTAAAAACGCTCGGAATCAACCGCAAGTTCGTGTACCGGACCATAAATCGGTACCTAGAGACCGGAGGCACCGAGGACAAGGCACGATCTGGAAGACCAAGGTCTGTGCGAACTCCAAGGCTGAAAAAGATTATACGAGACCGGATTCGCCGGAATCCCGCCCAATCTGCACGGAAGCTGGCCAGGAACCTTAAAATTAACCGAGAATCAATCCGCTTGCTTCTGCGCAAGGATTTAAAACTTACACCGTACAAAAAACAGGTGGTTCATGGGGTTACCAAAGCTACAAAGGACAAGAGGTACCAACGGTCGCGGGAGTTGCTCGGTTGGCGCGCAGATGACGAGATTATTTTTTCGAACGAGAAGCTGTTTGTTTTGGAGCAAACAGTCAATCGCCAAAATGATCGAGGTTGGAGTGTGAGCCTCCAGCAAGCTCCTGCGGACAAGCTGAACGTTTCCCGGTTCCAAAATAAGACGTCAGTGATGGTTTGGGGAGCCATTTGCAAGAGAGGTAAACTGCCTCTTATTTTTATCGATAAAGGGGTCAAAATCAACCGTTCTACCTGGACACGGTTTTGAATATAAATGTTCTGCCTCAAGCTGAACTATTGTTTGAAGACGATTACTACTGCTTCCAGCAATATGGCGCCCCATCCCACACCGCAAAGGTTGTTCAGGCGTGGTGTGAGGAACTTGGCCTCCGTCGTCTCCGGATCTGAATCCACAGGATTATTTCGTGTGGGAATACATGATGTCGAAGCTGAACGACTATAAAATAACAAATTTGGAGCAATTCAAGCGAGTTATCACGAAAATCTGGGACGAGATGCCGATGGAGCACGTGCGCGCCGCTTGCGACGACTTTCCGAGACGTCTGAAGCTGGTTCGATTAGAGAAAGGTGGTGTAATTCCGAGATATCGTCTGTGAAACATCTTTATGAGTTACTGAATAAAGCTATGAAAGCCAGATTCAGATTTTCTTCTTATTCTTTGAAATATTGAGATTTTTATGTGTGACCGGACTTTTTTGTCACCCTGTATATTACATCTTGGATTTTAGAATGGCAGCTGAGGGTAATTTTTGCAGGCTTCTGAAAATGACTGTAAGACATTGACAGCTAATTTTCAACTAATCCGGCTCTCAATGTATTGCACAGCTCTCCCTGCTCCCCACACGTTCCGACATCAGCTGACGACAGCACACATATGCAACTCGAAACGGGATATCATCTCCTTATGAATGTTGGTTCTTCTGAGCTGTCGCTAATGACAGCCTTTACAGCACGGAATCTTTCGGCACAAACCCGAGCGGGTTGTCAAGTGATTATGATTCACGAGAGTATGGCCGATGCTATAATGCAAGCGAGGTAGTGCGAAACCCCCTTTTTTGCACGGCTTCTGGGTATCATCTCGGTTCAGATTATTAGATTGGAAATGGGATGATATTTGGCCTTGTTTTCGGCTCTGATAGATCGAAATTTGCGTTCAAAACACGGCTCTACATTTTGCAATACTACAATAGTTAGCATCATAAAATCAAAATTTTCTAAATTTTAATGAGCGCGTGGCTAGTTTTTCAATCGCTTGCTGCATGAATGAAGGAAATCCGACGGAAACTGACTGAGTTAAACGCATTTAAAATCAGATTTCAATGATTTTTAATGATATTTAAATTTGTAGAATATTGCCGTAAGTCTACGTCAAAAACAAGTTTTCTGCCTTATGTAGTTTTTTTCTATGAAAATTTAGAGACCAATCAGTAAAAATTAATTAATTACTTTAGTAGTAGCTGGATAAATTTAAAGGTCAGTATCTGCGAAAATCTTAACGATCAAAAAATTGTAAAAAAATGTTAATTTCAATTGTAACTACCGTAAGGCGCCCTAATTCTGCGCGGTTCTTAATTCTGCGCACTTCGTATTAAATTGTTAAAAAAATATCAATTAAGAGCAGATTTTCAAAAATGAAGTTTGGAAGTGATTTCCTATATATTAACTGTTAACTTTCTGCTTATTTTTCTTACTAAACGGCATCAACATTTTGGTACGAAGTGCGCAGAATTAGGAGCCGCGCAGAATTAGGACGCCTCACGGTATTTGTTTCAAAAGTATGGTATGGAAATAGTTTATCAACTCAGATGTTTAAAACATTAGCACTCTGCATTCATATAAAAACCTCGGATTTTGCGCTTTACTCCAGCTATAAGATTTTGTTCATACTCCACAGTGACGTTGCTAGCAGCTTCAGTCTAGACTTGTTGGAAATGTTTAACTTTTTAACATCCTGCTACTTCCTTGTAATCAGAGCTCAACATCTCACGACATGGCATAACTCAGAACAAATAGGAGAATTGACATGTTCTGGTACAAACTTGACATTATTTGGTATCACCTATTAGGGTCTTACCCGGGTGTCTGCTGTATTCCGCGCATCGATTATTACCACTAGCACTATTAAGAGTGAGTTATATGCTTATTATTGTTTCTACTGTTTGCGCGAAAGATTTCACATGCCGCTGAAACATTTCAAAAGCAGCAATGCTTTGACCGTATTCAGATTAACGCGAATACAAATCTCACAAAGAACTATTTTTTCTCTGTTCAAAAGCTATTCAATTTAGCATTTAGTTTCATGCATGAAATCCTCGGATAATCTATGTCTATTTTAACATATTTTTATTCAAGTTCATGCTGAAATATTACATCAAAATTACTATTTTGATGGAGTTTAAGCAACGTTCGATAACTGAATTCGAATTTGCTGCACTACGTGTTAGGGAAAGCGCATAAACTATCTTTCTTTATTTATTATAATCTAAAAGAACAACTAACACAAACAAGTTTGACGAGAAGTAAAACCGTCTTCCCAGGCAACCACCCAGCTTCGACCTTTCTCTGGCAGGCGGCTCAATCAGAAGCATACACTCACACCGTATGCCAGATAATGGAAATAATTTAATTAATGAAAGGTGGATGGTGGTTCGGCGTTTGTTCGCTCGATCGGTGGCACACTCACTCGAACGCAATCAAATTAAGCAGATCTCGAATCAAAATCAATAACGAAAAACCGGAGCTCGACAAACGAGCTTCAATCTGATGAGGCGCGCAGACACACACAGCGAGATCCTGATATCGTTAAGGTCGGTTTTGCCTTTTTTCAAGCCCACTCCAAACTCTCTCTCTCTCTTCTCGCTGAGATTATTTCAACCGTTCCGTAATGTGATTATTTCCCAGCGCTGTGAAACAGATCCCGCGAATGCTGCTGCTGTTGCTGCAAACGACGACGACGTCAGCGAACGGGGATGTTAAACTCCGCCGAAAGATCAACCGACAAGCGCTTCAGAGATGTGTCAGAGACCTCCGGAGGCATGCAAAGCCACTGCTGCGGTGGGGGCTTGCTTGCATACGCGGATCCTCGATGGGGTGATGCATATTCATCGAAATTGAATGGCTGCGTTGGAAATTCAAACCGGGACGCGATATTGAAAAGAGATTCCTCCGCCTCGAATTGGCACGAAGCGGAGGAACCGCCGAGCCCGAGACGACGTGACTCCCTGGTTCGTCACGTCGTTGTCGTTCGCGAAGCCGACAAACGGAAGTGCAGATGAAAAGAATTTTCTATATTCCCAATTTCCGATAGCTAAGGGAGAGGTTTCCCGACCGACGGTGATCCGTTAGACAGATGTTCGACGACAGCGGTAAGTAGTAGGGCCCTGCTTAATGGCTGTAGAAGCGGGGGTATCAATACCTATGGTAATGTGACGAATAATTTTAATTATGAATAATTTTCTAATTAAATGAGTGCGGTTTATCGGCGTTTAATTAAAAGCAATAATCAGGTGCACGATTCGCGAACTTAATTAAAACGCTTCTGCTCTCCGGACTGGAATTCATTCGGGTATCGAGTTCACTGTTACGTGTTCAAATTCGCCCGTTTGTATGGATTTGCATATATTTTACGGGGCGCTGAAAGCCGGTGTGAAACATAAATATGGAGCAGTTGCTTTGAACTTTGATGTTTTATTATTTTAATTGATGTTTCTAAATGAGACCGGATCAGCAGCGACAACTGAATTCGACTGCAGTTTGCTCCGGGCAGTTCATGGGTTCAAAGGCCGAACCAACGGAATAACTTACCAAAGTGTGAAAAAAAAACATAAATCTGCGAACACGAAAAAAAAGTACTTCAGTGCAGGTGCACGGATAGATGGCAGGTGCAATGATTAAACAACCTTTTAATTCACTGTCATGAGAGTTATTTTGTCAACATTACAGTTGTTTGTAACATAATCTAATTGAATGTGGCGCTTCATTTCCACTATCAGTAAACAAGTGTAAATAGTCAAATATAAATACTACTGAGTTCACACACAACAAATAATCATTTATCTTTCTTAAAAAGTATTGAAACATCTTGCTTTTTTGCTTTCATGCCCCGCAGCGAATAATCCGGCCATAACGGAAAAGTAGACAAGCGGATGGATTCGAGTTTTGTAGCCTCTCAGCAGGAGCAACTAGCGCAAAATTGTGGCAACTGCAAAAAGCCCGCCATGGTAGCAAAGATTCTATCGCGTTTCCAGCGATGGAAAGTTCATCCAAAGTCAACTTCAGTTAGGCGCTTGAAGTCAGCGCGCACTGTTAACGGTGTAAAACCAGCTACAAAGGAAACGGTAACCCAACAAAAATAACTTGCAAGGATTCGCCAGAGTGCAGTTCATAAATTCATAAATTTAAATGTACGGTAAAGGACCAAGAAATGACGGAATGATAAAGGGACTTTCGTAACGCAGAGTGAAAGAGTTTCTTTCAAAAGCGAATCATGATTTCTCAGGTGACTACTGGAAAGACGAAAAGCACTATCGCTACTGTGGGCAGGTAAGGATATTTATAGCTATTAAAAAATGTTCTCAAGATGGTAGCTGCGCGGCCAAAGTGCGGCAGTAACTGCTATAAGTGTGCAACATTTTCGCCCATTGTCACGAATTTGTTCCAGAGCCAACGCGAGGCAGAGCTTCTATTGTTAAGCAACAATTTCGGGAGCAATGCCAGGGAAAAAAGTATGCTTCATTGTGTAAGTGTCGCGTCGACCAGAAGTGCAGTGGCACTCCTCCGGTGAATAGGGTTAAATTTTTCCAACTACTTTTCTTCGGGTGAATTATTTTCTCGAGATCCCCTTAAAAGCTCCGCGGGTTTCGTGCTGCTTCCTTTCTCGTTCGGCGGAGAAAAGTTCTTTTTTCCAGGTTTTTTTTCGCCTATCGCAAGCTAGCGTTTCAAAAGGAGCTTACATAAAACTGGTGACTTTGCAGTGAAAGGCGAGCAAGTGCGGGTACTTGCCGTAATGCAACTGCTTCAACGATGGCTTTCGAAAAAGTTTTGCACGATAATTTGCAATTTAACGTTGGTCGGTCGGATTACCGCTGTGGGATCGTTTCGGTAAGAAATGGTCTCAACATTCCAGGTTGGGGGAGAAATTGTGTTGAATCCCCACAAACAGAAAACTTGCACAATTGACGTCACCAGGAAACGAGCGAAATTTGGTGACAACAATTGAGCCGAAGCTTGTTCAAGTGCGTATTTGTAACTTGCAGATTTTAGGTAAACCTTCGTTTGTGTCGGTTTCAGATTTTATGCGGTTTCGCTTTGTACATCTTTGGTTTTTCTTACCGAAAAAAATCGCTTTAAATCGACTCAGTTTCTCCGACAGTGCACATTTCTTTTGTTTTGTGTATATGTGTGTGTTTGTATCTGTTCACAATTAAATAATTCTTGAGGCTAAGAATGAAGTTTATTCTCTACTTAGCAAAGCAGCTGAAAACTTATAAATCATTCGATTTCATGCCTAACGGCTGAACCGATTTGAATTTGGACGTGAAAAACTGGCAACATGGCTAATGTTTGTGCGCGTTTTACTTCCATGTAAGAATTTTGATTCAAAGTGTGTTTTGCAAGGAATTAATGATGAAATTACAAGACTTGTTCTTCCGAACTACAGGACTACTATAACATGCAGCCTGAAGTGTATGGTAGGTATGATTTTTTTGACATTTATGTCGTTTTCGTTTTCGCGGTGTAGCTACACTCAAACGACACTTTTGACACCGAAAATGTTTTATTTGATTTTCCGTGCTACCCTTTTTCTGTCTCTCCCTACACTTTTTCTGTAACTGATGACACCCGAAAAAAGCAGAGTGTACTGTAGGAAGTTACCAACACATCCACACGTATGTGTCAAAACTATAGTCACTGTATTTTACTAGTCTGGCGGAGAAGGGAACCATGCAAAAAGTGGGTTGCCCTTTTTCACATTAAAATCCTGACACCACTGGATATAATTCATGTTGCATATGACTTCTTTGAAAGTAAACATTTGATGTGAAAATGAAGTGCGTTTATAACAAATGTAACAGCAATTGGCGAAGGACAAAGAAACAAACAAGTTTACTCCGGTTTCCAAAGAATGCGGAGATTAGAGGAAAATGGCTAAAATTTTGTGAGTTACCTGATAATTCACTTATTCGTTGAAAGCGAAAATTATAAAAAAAAACATTTTGTTTCGATTGAGCATTTCCCGTACAATTGTACAGCATGAACAGCGACAGCACAGCAAATCTATGGCAGTATAATGTTATCAATAAACAATTAATTATAAAATGAGCTCGTTATTGATGCGACGAAAGAAAATATTCCTTTTGATTTTCTCACATGTATAAATTTAACCTTATTGTGATATCATTAATTCATTACAATAACTATTCTCAAGAAAATAGCAATTGTCACAAAAAGTCCAATTATTGAGTCTAATTTATTCTGTATCTTTTTACGGCACGATTACAATACTTCAAATGCGAAAATCGACGCACTATCGACTGGTTCCCGTTTTGACAGTTCACACTGGTTTCCGAAATCCAGTCCGCCGGACTAGCAAAGTATACAGTGACTATAGTCAAAACTGGTTTGTTTTGGTTTTCGTTCCACGTGGTAAAGTGTCAGGTAAATTTTTTCTCAGCACATTTGCGAGATAGACATATGAAATGGAAACGAGACAAAATGACGAATGCGATAATGACCAAAACAAAACGAATTGACAGCTATCCCATTATTACGCATACCAATGCAATGACACTGAAAATGTTTTATTTGAAGCTGCAAAGTATAGCACGGAAAAAGGGTAGCTACGCCGCGAAGACGAAAACGACATTAGGCAGTGCTGTTTTTCTTGCTTTGATCATCGAAGTGCAGAGAGGGAGATTGACGCTGGTCTGGTTTGTGTTTTGGTTGATTCGTGTAGGAAAAGTAAACCAATTATCGACTGACATGTACCGTACTGCATCAAATTTCTAACTCTTAAGCTGTGATGTAACTTCTTGCACTAAAAAATCAACGAAAAATGAATTTTCCCGTCTATATTAAAAGTTTAAAATGTTGGTTATTTTATTTTTGTTGCAATTAAGTGCTATTTTTATAGATTCAAACGTATTTTGTTTATCAAATTATAGAGAATTCAGAACTCGGTTTTGATTCGAATCCCGAACACTTAAATGTAATCATGTACTAATCACTAAGAGATGGATAGGCAAACCCTCTCAACACTCACTGTCACTTTTTCAACGCCTGCTGGTTCCCTGGAAATGGTCCTACAGTGAAGAGCTATACACTGTCGTTCCAATCATAGTAGTCCCATGTTCTACACAAACCTTATGCAAACTGGGACAACTATGCTTGGAAGGGCAGTACATCACTGGGTAAAGGACATTCCGAGGACCGAAATGGTAATTAATATTCATACTTTTAATTACTCTACAATGTGATTTTCATTCCGAAGTGTTCGAAGTTTGAGACTGTTCTAAGTTTTAGTCAAAACGGTACGTTAATATGCCGGGAATATCTAAGTGAAACGAATGCTAGGTCCGGACTTTTGTTCCAGATAACACCAGATTATGTACACCTGGGTTTTTATTCGACAAGGCTGCAACTTTTGTTGTTTTTTCGGCCGGCTGTCTGGAATTAAAATTTTTTAGTGAACCGTTCGATAGGTTAACTACATCATTAATATTTAAAACTTTAAGTATTCATTCTCCGATAATCCGAAGTCATAAAATAGTGAAAGTAGTACGTGAACAAATAAATGAATATAAATATAAGGTAACTCACAACAACTCTTTGCAGTTTGCAGCTCTTTGCAGTTCTTAAAAAATAATTTGTAATGTAATCGGTTGTCGACCTGCATCATTTGATAGATATATTTCAGAGATTTTCTCTGACATCTCCAACATTTCCCATCTAGCTTAACATTCATGAGGGTAATAGAGTTTTCTACGGTTCTCTCCAGTAAATATAAATGTTAAACTAACATTTTATTTTCCGCTCCCCAAGAGTTGGAAGTTGGAAGGATATGGCCAGGACGGACCAAAATCACAGATCTCAGAATTTATTACGTATGTTATTCAATATTACATGATGATTCAGGATGCTCTTTTGAAAAACTCGATACATAAGAGATTGTTATCAGATTTTCGAATATTTAACATGAAGTTGTGAAAAATTATATCGAAACATCATTGAGAAATAAATTCACATGTTACTTGAAGATATTTATACCAAATAGTTTCACATGAATTGTTGACAGAGCCTAGCACTGAAGCAATCATCTGTCCATAGTTTGCTATAATAGATTCTTTAAAATAATCTTTCATTTTCATGATTTCCGCACATTCTCTATTTATAGGGAGCCAGATTGATAGCGAGCAGCCGAAAGCAAGCGAAAGGGAAGCGAGCTCACGATTGGTGGAGAGCTGCGAAAGTGGTTTTTAACTCAACTTTTCACTAATTAACCATTTCTTGGTCAAAATTTGATTAGGGTGATAACATAATATGCATTAGAAGAGGGCATTTTTTCGTTACACATTTCACAGCAAAAATTGTTATCAGAGCCTAGCAGTGAGGCAATCGCTTTTCTAGAGTTTGTTAGAATAGATTTTTCGAAAATTAATCTGGGGAGGAGGGTTTTTTATAAAGATACGTAACGATCTAGAGGGGGTCTGACTTTGTGACGAAACACTACGATGGAGGAGGAGGTGGGGGTCGAAAAAACCTAGAAAAAAGCTACGTCATTTATGAATGTTCCCTCATTATATTTTGTTACATTAATCGAATGTTATTGCCTCACTGCGATAACATTGATTCATAGAGTGAGAAAGTCTAGGGACCCCGTAAACTAGTTATTTGAATGCAAGAGGCCGTCGCTTCCCTCGGCAGGTCGACGGCTCTTGCTCTAGATATTACGTTTTTGTAGCATGCATATTTCGAAAAATCGTTTTCAAATTTACCATATTCTACTCAACGAGCAATGCCATGTTTTGACGTAGAACTACGTTTCTTAAGAAGTTCGGCTTCATAGAGGTGCAAAATGAAAAAGGGAAAAATATATCAAATTCAGATACTAATAACCGATGTGAGAATCATCTTTGCATCCGCCTAAATGCAGAACATCGTAATTTGATTGTTCGAACTATTATACTATTCAAAATTGCCAAGCTTTGTTGAAACGAAGATTCCAACCTGTGATTGATGTTTTCCCTAGCACGGTTGACAGAATTTTATACCTTGTTAACCGGAAATGCACTCTTTGGACTACATAGGAAGCTGCTTCTGGTCAAACTAATCAGTTTACTAGTAGATGGCCACTAGGACGGTCCTAACTAAGCAGCAGCGGGTAGCAGCAGTAGCGGCAACTGCAGCGGGTAGTTGTAACTGCAGCGGGTGTCAGCAGCATTTATAGTATGAAAACAACTTTCCACTGTGTTATCAGAGTGCCTCCATTCTCACTGTCGGGGATAGCACAGAGATGCGATCTGCATCATATCGGATACTAAGTTAAACATAGACTATCTCCTCAATGTTAACAATAAGTGCAGCAGTTTTCAACCTTTTTTTGTCCGCGTATCCCTTGGCGTTTTTTCCAAAGCAATTGTACCTTTCAGCTTGAAATGTTCTCACAGAGTGAGAGAGAGTAGTGGTAGATCATGTTGTGGTAGTCTACTTTAGGTCTTAAATTGGACTATGGTTTGTTTGATAACTGCAGTTATGTTCTAAGAACAAGTCTGAACAACAGATGAAGTCTTATAAAAAATACCACCAAAGATCAAAATAATGGTCGCAGTGGTCCAAATCTTACAAAAAAAATTATAAAGAAAAATTGTTTTGTCCGCCATTACTCATTCAGTAGCTAGTATTTGCCATCTTTAGCTATTCTCCAGAAACATTATTTCCAGAGAGTGATTTTATTAGTGTTTGGATGAAAGTTTTTGTGATTGATCACTCTCGAATTAAACAATGCCATAATGGTTCAGGAACCAAATTTAGGGGGAAATTTGTGTCTACTGCCCTATAGCAATATTTTAGAGAAAAACTTTCTTCTACAAAGTTTTTACATATGATAAAGCGCTTATTGGAAAAATATCAAAAATTAGGGTGACAACAATTTCGACAAAATAAAGTGTCTAACTTTTTTATCTTTGAAGATAGAAGAAAACGTTGTTCTATAATGTATAGCACCATTAATTTTTAGTAACTTTGTAGAAAAAGGTTTTTTTTCTATCTTCGAGAACAACCGATTCATATTGAAAATATCATTTTTCGCTCTACCTTTTTTGTTTCGATTTGTCTTTAAACGACTTTTAGGGCTTTTTAGGAGAAACAATTTGCTATGCCGATATTGTGAATAACTATATTCTACAAAGTTATTGATGTTTTTCATAAAAAATATGCGTTTTTCATCTGTTTGTCATTCTTTTTTGGGAAAACATAAGAAAAATATCTATAGAACTATGAAGAATTCGACTCTATATATGGAGAAATTATTGAAAATATGTAATTTTTTGTATTTGAGTAAATTAAACTAAATAAACATGACAAGAATATCAATAATTTTATATATCACACAGATTTATTTTTTTAGTATGTTTTTCTTAAACTAGAAATAATTACTTTTAATTTGATAATATACATCGAATAAAGCCGTTTTTATGGTCACCCTATTAATTGAGACCAATAGATATTTTTTTGGTTTGCCCAAAAATTATGACTGATAAATGAAAAACGCATATATTTTGCTAGAAACATTGATAACTTTGAGTACGTTTGAACATATTCACGATGTCAGCATTGCAAATTGTTTCCCTTGAAAAGCCCTCAAAGTCGTTTAAAGACAGTTTAAAGATGAAAATTGAAACAAAAAAGTTAGAACTAAAAATGTGTTTTTTTTCAATATAAACCGGTTGTTTTCAAAGATAGAAAGAAAGAATTTTTCTACAAAGTTGCCTAAAATTAATGAAACTATAACATTGTAACAAGAATTTTTTTTCCATCTACAAAGATAAAAAATACACTTCTTTTCTTCTAAAATTTGGGTCATCCTATTTTGCGATAATTTTTTAATGAGCCCTTCATTATATGTACAGGGCCAGCGATACACTATTTTACCGACCGGGTAGTAAGGAATAAGGAAGATTCATGAGTGACAAACATATACATCAACAATGGGATGTCAATAGAATGTATAAGAGAAGTTTGATCGTCTAATTTACCACATCGATATTTGAGCCGCTCCGTCTCCTTTAACGATCGCTTCGAATAGTGAGCCGACGGCAGATTCGACTAGAATACGGTGACTTCGCCCTTATGGTTGTTCTTGCTCAACGACGCAACTTCCGGCAGGCCGTCCGGAGCGAAAAAATAAAGGCTTTGACATCCTCGTCTCGCAAATTGCGACCTACAGCAGCACCTTTGTTGGGAACTTTGTGTGTGAAAAGAACTTCACTTCGGAGTTCACTTCCTTCGTGGGAGAAATAAAATACGAAGTGCCCTGCCAGTCGTTGCCATCCAGGGAGAGATAGGTTTCGACGTTCATCACCATAACCATGTTGCGATTCGCTGTGAAAATCAACTTGACCATCTTATCCAGCCGTTGCCGTTGCGTCATTGTCTGCAGCTTCGAGAAAAGTGGCCAGGACTGCCGCCGTATGTCCATGTTCGCCAGGTAGTTTTTTACTGTTTGGCCGGTTGCATCGACTTCCCGGCCAATCGCATGCAGCGATGTAGCCACTTGTTCCTCGGTCTTCCTCTTCAGCATCCTTGAGAGCTTCTAGTCGCTCAGAATCGTCGGCAGTCCGGAACCGGACTTCCTTTTGATGCTGTGATTGCTGTGCAATATGGCTATGTTGTGAATGCCGGAAATGTTTTCGCCATCACGTTAAGAGTTCGAACCAATTTTTGTCTGCTGACTCATGAGTTACTATGGTTTATGCTGCATGGACAATTTCGTCAGTGCGTGTAAAGGAAAAACCACGAAAAAACTTTTTTGTTTTGGGTTTGTCCGATAATTCCGTGTGGATAACTACCCACAGGGATGTTTTCCGAGTGGGTACCCATACTACTCACATCAACCGCTGGCCCTGCATATGTAACAACTTTGTAAAAGAAAGTTTTTCTCAAAAATATTGCTACAAAGCTCTAGACCCAAATTTTCCCCTCTTGTTCATGGACCATTGTGTGTAAGGAATGTTACAAATAACCTTATGCAGTTCTACTTTTTATATTTACATACTGGAGCTTTGCGGTTTTTGACAAAGTTGTAGATCAATAAATTTTATGAAATCATGTAGAAGACACCAAACTTCTATTTCGCAAAATTTTGAATATATTCAAGTTCGTTTGTGGTGATTTTATGAATGAAGCCATATTTTTGATATATTGGCGGATTTCATTACAAAAGTACTGTACTAGAAGGAATGGGTGTTTAAAACAGGTTCTACCCTAGAGCTCAAACTGGAAAAAATTAAAGAGCATAGCTTTTGAAGAGTTTTCGTGGGCTTTGGTGTCCCTAACCGCTTCGGAAGTGCGTCAAAAGACCACAGAGTAATTGACCGCCGGGTTCGTCGTTTCCCTATTTGTTACGGAAAAACTTTATTGAAGTCTTTGGAAAATTGATGCACTTCCGAGGCGGTCAGAGGCACCAAAATTTACAGTAACGGATAAGAAGCTAAAATCTTTTTTTTTAATTCCAGCTTGAGCTCTAGGGAAAAACTTGTGTTGACCACCGGTCGATAAAAAAGAAAATAAAAATATCTTAAGAACTCCCAGTTTCAGCTCTAAGACAAATTTTCCGCTTTGTCGACCAGTGTAATATGACATACGTTATCGCTACACTGTGTGGTGCGGTCTAACCTGCCAGAAGTACACATCGTAACGCTCTATCGGCTCTTCACGGGTACCTATACGAAATGAGTGATTGATTTTCGCACATTCAAGACTTCGGCGGTCAAAATTAGTTCAGTGGTAGTAATATAACATGCATTGATAGAGGGCACTTTTTCGTTACATTTTTCACAGCATGCCACCTTATTGAAGTAAGACGCAGTTCTACGTCAATAATCTCTGCTACAAAGAACCTTTGGTGGAGACTGGAAATCAATTGGATAGAGTACCAGAGCAGTGGCCCATGTACTCAGTGCAACAGTGCAATAACAGCAATTCCAATAAAAGATCACATTTTGCTAATAGCTGGGACAACTAATTCGCAAAATTGTGTAATCTATGTCATATTTTGTTTCAGAAGGTCATGTAGGTACCTAAAATAATCTTTACTCGATAGGACAGGTTTGTTTAATTTCTATCGAGGAAAAATGAAAAATATTTCGACGGAGAAATTGTCCATCTTAAATCTTTCAAATAATAGTATTAAATCACGTAACGACGACCAACTTTTTGATGTCCACACAGCGTTTGCTATTGATGATTGTTGGGTCCAGGATTTCCAAACGGGTCTGGGGAAACTTCCAAAAATCCAACTTCCAAAATCTAACGCTTCTTCTCAACAGGAACAGCGAACAGCGGGACGGACATCTTCGGGCTCAAACTTCTTTTTTTACAGGAGGTATAATTCACGGGTAGCGTTCTAATATGCGCACTAATCGAGCAGACACTGGTAAGTACACGCACTTTTTCATTCAACAGGTAAGTATTCGCGCCAGGTAACTATGCACACTATCGGACGGGACAGAACCAGTATCTCTCACGGGTAGGAATAAGTCACTTTGCGTAAATGATAGTCACTTTTCGTCGCTTAATGAGCACACTTTATTCTCCTCTAATTTGGGGAAATTCCACTGATTTCGGGGTATTGGGAAATAAACTACTAACGCGATCTTGTTTCAAGGGCGGTTTATTATAAACTGAGGGTTTTATCTGGGTTTCTTCACCCTTTTATCGAATTATTTAACGGAAATAGTAAAAATATAATTTGCACCGCGAACCGAATTGAATGTAAACGAAACCAGCATAAAAAACTACTGTCATATGCTGCACAAGATTATTACACTACGGGTAGGGAGGCAGGCTTAGTAGTGTGCTGCCATCTGTTCGACGGTTCTAGCGGTGATAATTCATGTTGAGCGACAGGGTGTTATTAACTATTTTCGAGACCAAACAATGATTGATCATATATTTAACATCGGAATGAAACTTCAAACATAAGCTCCACAAAGTTGGTACTTCCGAAAAAGTAGGACTACTCTCGCAGTATATTCAATTCTTGTTGATATCGACAGTTTGCTAAGGAATTTCGTTTATTTTTTTTTCCAAAAAAAGCTCCGTTTTCTTCGATGCCGTACCCCCAAAAAAGTTACTGTTTACTCTGGATAACAAACCGTGGGAAAAGGTCAGAAACGATTTTGATTTATTTTGTGTCACGGAGGTCGTTTCACTCTGCAGCCGGCCTCTAATCAGCTTTTTACAGCCAAATGTCCCTGCTTCTGTCTTTGTTGTTTCCACGATAAAATGTAGTTATCACCAATTCAACTCACTCATAAACTCTCGTCCTGTAATTCACCCGCAATAAATCAAGCATCTCAATAGATTGAACAACCGTTTCGTCCTGTCCCGCTCGTACTCTCGATTCTATTCCGTCATCGGGCGGAAACCGTTGCCAGAGGAATTATTCACTTTATTCTTGCAGTAAAAAAGCACCAGCTCAAATTTACGAACCGGTGAATGCAAAACATAAAGCAAACTAAAATCGACTGCTTTTCCACAGACAAGTGAACTCCTCCGAGCTGCTAAGCAGGTTACGACAATCCAGTCAAAGTATCTTGTCCGCTTGTCTCTCAAAACACCTCAATTTATTCCCTGCAGAAGTTTGTTCCACAGAAGAAACAAAAAAAGGACCACAGTCCAGTCGGCACCGTACCTTTTTTCATCCCTCTCCCATTCAATGTGGATGAGAATTGTTTGCTTATCGCAAGTGAAGCTGCACTGGAAATTGGCTCTATTTATCTTACTTCTCAACCTTGCACCATTTATCCACACTATTGTTTGCTTTAATCTTCGAGAAAGAAAAATACTGGCCCTTCCTAAAATAACAGCCAGTCTCTCTAGAAGAAATGGAGAGACAAGCTCGCTTCAAATCGAAACTGCGCTAGCTAGCGGAAAAGCGCAACCAGATCTGCGTTCTTTCTGTTTTTCAGCCGGAAGGATTGCCGGGCTCATTTAACACCGGGGAATGCAATCCCGGTGAAGGAAGCGACGGACGGCGATGATAGCGGTTTACTGAATGTTTCAGCTCAGTTGGCCTTGTATCTAGCTGAAAGTGAAGTGACGAAATTGAAGTGCTCTTAGCAATAACAGTAGCAGCAGCAGCGGCAGCTAAAATGAGTGGCAAAAGACTGAAGATTTATTCGAGAAAGTTGCCAGTGTAATTCGAAGGACCTACTTCGTCTGGCTATTTTACTTCGAGAACTACTTGTGCATCCTTGACGGATAATAGAATTGGAAGACACTGCTTTTCACTGTACGACAATTAACTTTTCAGGAATGGAAAGGTGGTTCTAGACGGTACTAGTAGTTTATTTATGAGCTTGATTAGAGAATTGATTTACAAAGGTTGCATAACAATATTCTATATTTTAAAACGGGTCTTAAATTTACAAGTGAATTTCAATTTAAGAAACATTTTAATTTTTTTTGTGGAGAATCCGGATCCTTTGTTAATGTTATAGCAGCGGTCACAGTAGGCGTATCTCGAATCTCTCAACAGCAGTTCTTTCGACGGTAAACATTTCACGTTGATCCGTTTTGTTTAGAAAAAGTTGAGTAAGTTGAAAACCGAGAGAAGAAGTTTTGATTTTTGGACACCCACAATAAAAATCTGTCTCGGTCAGGTACTACAATAGCAAAATCATTGAACCGTGAATGATATTCTGAATTGTTTCCGTGAAGTTGTGCAGACGAATGGATCAGAGGAGGCTTCGTAGTGGAACTTTTGATTGTAAGCTGAGGTTTAAGGTATTAATAACAATTAAGGCCAAATAAGGACCCTGGGACTACAATATTGCAAAGAAACACAACTAAAATCATGGTATCATCTGATAATCTGTCTGTCAAAAGATGCGTCATCAGGTTATACTGAGTCAAATTCATACAGAGTTGCCAGATTTTTTCCACTCGCAAGCTCCAAAAAGATAAATGCGAACATTTGTGCTACATCATCAAAACAGTAAACTATTTCAAAGTCACAAAAACCTGTGCAGTCAGATTGACTTTTGCCTCATTTTCAGACCCAAGTCGCCGATCTTTCTCAACAAAAATATCCCGTCGAAAGTGGCGTGATTTTGAGTTTACCACATCGCTCAAACACGCAAGGGAGCACAGAAATTGCACGCTCTAAAGTTTGCCCCTTGATAATCCATTAAAATTTTCTAAGGCGAAGTGCAGTGGCATGCTTTGCAGCTCTTGGCAAAGACGTTCGTCTGTTGACGACGACAGCACAGAAACGAACATGGCAAAAATTCAACGGTGCACACATAAACTAATCAAACAGCATTCATCTCACGATCGATCTACAACCTAATTTCCGAAATGAAAAACTGCAATCCATTCTACCCTCCATTTAGTGCTGGCTGGCTGGCTGGTTGGCACAGGAGACAAAGATGAAAAAATTCGCGCTCTTTTGCCGCCCCGTGTAAGCGGAGAATAGGCCCGAACTGGTACGACCGGGACGAAAAAAAAGCTCCAGTCTCATTCATTGAATCGTTAACAAGATGCAAAAACTCGGCTCAGTACGGGCCGAATGACGGAATAAAAGAATCCAAGGCTGCGGATACCAGAAACCAGGGCGAGTGCCGTGGCAGCGGCGGTGGAAATCGGTACCTTGCATGCTAATACTTGGTATTCAGAATTCTGTCCGCGTCTCGGCTTGCCCTGTGCGGCAAACTTTGCACACACTTGTGGAATTTCGCTCGTTCCGTAAGCAGTCGCAGAAAGCCACACGAAACCTTCCCAGGGCTGCTTCAGTTCGGTCGATTCCGAGGAGGTAGGGCCACTTTCTTCCCGCTGCGTTGCGGTGGAAACGGCAACCGGCAGCGACGGCAATGTGGTTCATGGATTCATGGCAGGAAAACTCGGTGAAATGCGATAGTGTGGCCTCAACGCTCGGAGAAACGCTCGCGAAGCTGCTCGGGTGGTGCGGAATTTATGCTAGCTGCATCAGAGCTAAGTAGTTCTGCACACGAAGCGGACGGCAACCGATAA
Organism: Wyeomyia smithii; assembly: GCF_029784165.1. Taxonomy (NCBI): domain Eukaryota; kingdom Metazoa; phylum Arthropoda; class Insecta; order Diptera; family Culicidae; genus Wyeomyia; species Wyeomyia smithii. Next base: position 45,184,136 of record NC_073694.1, read on the forward strand.
CGCCAAACCAACATCCACGTCTGGGAAAGCGAGGCGAGAGCAAATTTTCATTAGCGCGGCAAGATACTTGCGTAATTTTAAACTTTTGCTTTTTTTGTTGACGGAAAAAAGTCGATGGAAGAAGCACTCTGAAAAGTGTTTTTTATTTACTGAAAAGGACCAGGAAACGATAGACAGCTGTGCGTCAATCGGATTGCTCGACTTGTTTGCTTCCTTAACGCATATTTATAATTTGAACGACTCTAATAGAATATAAAACAGCCGCGGCTTATCCTGGATTTCTCTGAAAACTTAGAAACCGGAAATCGGTTTCCGATGTCATTACGAAGTTCATGATGAAACTACCGATTTCTGTTACTATTTCCTTTAATATTGGTATTTTCATAATTGATATGACATATAAAAAACTCCTATTAAAGTCCTACGCCATTTTGAAAATCCAATTGGCGACTTTTTATTTTTGCAAAGCTGGATAATACCGTACTGCATCAAATTTCGAATAATATAATAAAGCGAAAACCGTGATTTCGTGACGAGCTGCATTTTAGAGGCATGTTTAAGCCAAACACGACGCATTTTCTCTAAGATTAGTTACGATCACGATGCTTATCAGTGTACATTAAGGCCTTTTTTTCACGTTCTTCTACACGGGTTGCTTTTCTTAATTACTCAAAAACGGTACAAGATATCGACCTTATTTCAATCAAGTTTTTCGTTTTAGGCCAAAGGTAATCATATATCCGTTTTTAGAAAAAAGTTCACAATTTTTGGTGTAAATACTGAAAATTTAAAATGTTGAATTTAGGTCTCTAGATTAACCACTACCATATTCAAACGAGGTTCAAACATTTTAAAACGGTTTTCTTCGTTATTATATTATATTACATGTATTTGCAACTCAAAAAAGTTTTTTTTACGTGGTCTCACATAAATTTGGAACGCATCCCCCGTGTAAACGTACACGTAACACGTAAGTATCGGTAACATCCCAGCTGGTCTCGAGGTACGATGCTGGCCTAACAAGCCAGTCGTCGTAGGTTCGAGTCTCGGCTCGCGAAAGACTGTTAGTGTCAGTAGGATCGTAGCGCTAGTCCCGCAATTGTCCTGTACACTCAACGGTTGGCTGCGTCGTCACAAAAAGTCAAGCTCCGGTGTGAAAATCATGGAAAAAAGGCAACATCGTTCGAGTATATGCTCCCTTAGTAGCGGTTTGCCTTATAGCTCCTTTTCGAGATTCTTCATTAATTCTTTTTGCATTAGTTCACTGATTTCTCATTTTGCTATTTTTCATGTGAAATTATTTTAAATCAAAGTTGATTTTTCTACAAACACTCCAGTTCAACGAAACCTACAAAGGAACGGATACACCAATCGATGAGAGAGAAGTGAACTATAATTATTATATCTTCAACAAACAATTTGTTTCAGACTAGTTTCATCTATACCCATAATCGTTTTCTCATTACCACCGTCACCCGAGCAATCGTTTTACACCCAACTAAATGCTCATTTTCCTATCTTTCCAGGTAATCACCTCTTTTGCCCTGTCGCACATTGTGTGATCGCGTTAACTAAGCACGAACTTCCGTACAAACTCCACCCGAGACGGTAAGCCACCCACGAACACACGGGTCTAGCGGGGCTCGTAATTCGATCCGAAATCACACCGCTTTGAGCATCAATTAGTTAAAAATAACACACACACACACACCTCGTTCATAGCCGTGTCGCGCCAAGCCGCATGTTCTCACCAATTAAGAGCGATAAACAATGAAATTTACGACAGTTCCCCGGCCAACGTGACACTAAGGAGTATCGCTGGCAGCCAGCACATCCCCATGGGGTCTGCGGATGATGTACGATTTGGCCTATCGAATTTGGAATTAATCAGGGCCTGACTGGTCGTCGCCTTTTTCTCTCCTTTTTTTGTTCTTTTCTACACGTCCAGGTTCAGGGAAAGGTTACAGTTTTTTGTCCGCAGTCTTTCTTGTTGTGGCAGCAGTGTCTTATTAGTGTCAGACTAAAATTTGAATATGTATCCGTTGCACAGTGGGGCCAATCGGGATGAACGAAATTGGAGGCAGTCTGTGAAAAATACTAATATCTCCACTATTTTGTCTCGTTGTCCAGCGGTTTCCCTGACGGTGGACCCGAACTTATTTATGTGAAATTAATTCTGCCTTCAGCCCCGGAGGCAGTTAGTTTAAACCTTTCTAGCATTATCGCTCGGGTTCGATGGGGAAACTGTGGCACACACGGGAGGCATCTGCGGCGGAAGTCAACAATGTGTTGCTAATTGCTTGAATGGCCCCGAAAACCGTTGTGGCCATCGTTTGCATAGCGTCCTGCAGTACTTTTTACATAATGGCGCGCCGATTCCAAGAATGGGTCTGGCCCGATTTTGATGTGGTATTGAATTCTCCACCGCTGGGGGCATATTAGTAATGCATTGGACCAGCGAGAACCCGTGCTGCAATCCATAAAACTCGTACCATTTTGTATTATATACAGGGACAATGGGGCACTGAGAGTCGTGATAGCGTAGAACCTACACCGCACTTGGTAAGTGTAGCAGCTGTGGTCTGATTATATCTGCAGGGTCGTTATCGATTGATGAAGTGATGAGACATTTCAAAACATACGCTCAAACAACCACAAATCTGCAATTGTAGAAAAATATTGGAGGGTGCAATTTATTTAAAACACATGTTGGCACACACCGCTATTGAAATTGCGAGTGTCGGGGACAATGGTTTGCATTTATTTCCGAGCGTACCGATTTTTTTTTAATTTAGGAAAAACATCGTACACTAGCAGAAAAAAAATCAATATCCCATCTGATCACGTCCCCTCGGGATGCTTCCGCCAGGCTAGTGCGACAGTAGGTACTAAATTCTAAGCTGCATCGCAGGCATCATAAACGTGTCACGATTCTGTCATCTTTCACGCTGGTGGCCGGAGCATTGTTGCGCGCTCACCAACCCCCCGGCCAGCCTGGAATTTACATTTCTTTTCAGCAAAGTTCCGATCTGCAGTCCGTGACGATGTTGCCGGAATTAGAAGTGCACTCACGTTCCTGTCAGCATGAAGCAGCGAGCTGCAACTAACCTTTCTCTGTGCTGCTTTCTTGGGGCACTACCGACGCTACCGAGCGGCAGTCATGTGCTGGCAGCAGATGTCGCTACGATTTGGGTATGGTTTGAGAACTTAGAAATGGCTGAAATATACACCAAACGAGCCTGAATTTGGGTTGTTGAAAAGTTTTCGCTGTTCGAGAGATAACATTTTTTGAAGTGCAGTCGCATTGATTAATTTCGATCAAGTCTAAAACGCCACAATGCCACATAATCTCTCAAATCCCACAATAGTTACGTAACCATAATAAATGGTTTTGTTACATTTAATTTCAATCAGGATGTCTATTCCGATTTCGCTGAAACTTTGTACAGTTGTTCCTTTTTAATAAAGAGGTAATTCTATAATATCAGTTCTTCACACACGACTGCTGTTTCAAAAGGGCCTATCAAAATATGTGATTGATGAATAAAATATTTTATATCAGAAAAACTTGTTTGTTTGATTGAAATGGTATCCTCAGTAAAGTTGTTGGCAATAAAACTGCGGTTCTAGAAAAAAATTTTGCACTCTAGAAAAAAATTGTTTTCTCGACCAAATTTTCCAAATTGTCACAAATTAAATCAGTTCCTCTTGAAAATAACGCAAGCCAAGCGTCGAAACGTCGGACGAATTAAAATAGAGCAGTTCTAAATGAGTTTATGACTGCTAAGCACTAATCACGACATATGTCACAAAATAAATATTATAAATCAAATCATCGATCTATCAAATTTATCTGGCAGCGTATACTTTTTAGGTAGGAAAAAACTATTATCTACAACTTTGCCGAATAGACTATACCTACCGATCAAACAAACCGTTAAAACGCCAAAAATATTTTTTGATAATATGTCCCGGGTTTTGTGATGACATAAGTCGAACTTCAGAAAATCTTCTGCGCCAAGTGTCCAATATTGACAAAAATATTTCAAATATTTGAATGAAAAAAAAAACACTGTAGAAAAAGGTTCAAAAAAATATTTTTTTTTCAAAATTTCAAAACTTTTTAGTTTTTGTGCTATCATATTACAAAAAGTATCAATGTTTGGACAATAATGTGTAGTTTTTGTAAAAAAAGAATCAGATCTTTAAAAAGGGGACTTTTATAGATAATCAATTTATAATGATTCTTTTACCTTTTCTCAAAAAGATTTTTTTTTATTGCGGTATATATTTTTTGTGGAAATCAAACAAACCATTGAGCTCAATTAAAAAAATATTTATTTAAATTCTTAATTTTGTTTCTCATTTTCACCAACACCAACATTTACCAAATTGTATCAAACATTGTTGTCTTAAATGTGCAAAGAATTGAGATTTTTAAAAGAAGCACTTTTTGAGATATTCAATATTTTTTGACAATTTAGAAAATTTGACCGAGATAAAAATTTTTTTTATAGAGTATATAATTTTTTCTAGTACCGCAATTTTATTGGCTACAGCTTTGCTGAAGACACCATATCAATCAAATTGGCTGTTTTTCTGATATAAAATATTTTATTCATCGGTCACTTTTTTTATAGGCCCTTTTGAAACAGCAGTCGTGACTCTATAGTAGAGATGGTCGGGTATGGGAAATTTGTTACCCGTACCCGATTCGTACCAGACTCATCGAGAATTTTCAAATCCGTACCCGACCCGAACCCGAAGTCTGGTTTGTTTAAAATACCCGTACCCGACCCGAACCCGAAAAATAGTTGTTCCAATTACCCGTACCCGACCCGTACCCGAAAGAATAAACGCCGAAATTGCCGGTACCCGACCCGTCCTGGATTTTGTTTTTTTTTGTTTAATTAAATTAAAATAAATTTTATTTTATTTTAATTTATTTTCTTATTTTTTTTTTCAATATATCCGAGTACTTCGTACATTTTATGCACTGATTGTCATAGGTGGTTTCTCGAGATGATGGCCGGAGTTAGGTTAGAACCGAGTGTTCATGAGAACGAATATTATTGAGCCCGGAGTTCCAGGCGATATAATGGTTCTCCTAGAATCCAGTGTAGCACCTGTCAGCTCATCTGATCTGATGATGAAAAATTTGACCATTTTTTTTGCTCTGCAAAATAACTATCCATAACTGTGTACGGAGCTTTTGGAATTCATTTTTCGTGTGTGTTACCTCATATTAAAATTGATCAGGGATTTCAATTATTTATTTTGAATGCATACGTATGTTTCATATAAATTGCTGGAAATTTTTATTTTGTTTTCGAGAGAATAATAAAAATGCAATAGATTTTTTTTGAAAAAAAAAATATAGCTTCATAATGAACCAGATCAAAACATCAAGAAGAATAGGGTAAATTAACTTTTAGTGGATCCCTTTATTTTATTAACCTTATGATGCAAACTGGCTGGACAAGATGTTTCCCGATCGAAGTTTTTTGAAAATCACTCGAGTTTTCACATAAAAGGAATTAATCTGGCGGGTGGGCCACTATAGGGAAATCTCATTTATTTGCTCCTAACCAAACGTCTCAATTGTCCGTGGTTTCCCTGGCAGATATGAAAAAAAAACCGGCAAATATGTCATTTAACTCAAAACACTTGCATGAAAAACTATTCACTTTCACATTAGAGAGAGATAGCATGATTGCATTCTTTTGATGCAAACACTGCCGGCAACTGTCAGAATAGGTATTGGGCGATCTCTCGTTGAGTGAGAATGGGCGATTTCTTCCCCCATCTTTCCGATTATCGACATTTAGGAAACACCTAGGCTTGTAATGTTAAAAATTAAATTCTCATAATGCACGAAATTCGAATTACCCGTACCCGACCCGTACCCGACCAATTGAGAATTTTTCAAACCCGTACCCGACCCGAACCCGAACCCGAAGCATTGTATTTCAAATTACCCGTACCCGACCCGAACCGTAAAATATATTTTGGCGTTACCCGAAACCCGACCCGAGCCCGTCGGGTACGGGTTTCGGGTAAAAATACCCGTACCCGACCATTTCCACTCTATAGTACATTAGGAACTTATATCATTTAATGACTTTTTATCAAATAGGAACAACTGTGAAAAGTTTCAACGAATTCGGAAATGATCGATTTGCGAAGTAGTGTGGACTTGCTCATGAGATAAACTGTTAATCATCATCATCAGCAGCATTGCAGCCTTTTCTTGATTGCACACGAATATAAATCGTGTACTGCTGCAACGATAGACCAGCGGTGCCTTGCTCCTCCTGTATTATTATTCCGTATTGTTACCGCTACCAGCAGGTTTTCTCATAAGACATCAGTTTTTACTAGGTTCTAACAGCAGTTTGACCAATTTAAAAAAAAAGAGAGCTGTGCTGAACTTTTAGAAAACCCTTCACCTTCAAGACATCAAATTAGTCTAGGTTCATGAAAGCAAACATCAATTGACCTGTTAGGACGAGGAGACTCTGCCATTTTTTTCGATACTGGTATAGAGACTTGCACAGTGAATGGTGTCTATTCATATCGTCTGTGCTAGGCATGCTGGCATGTGAGTGGTTTATTGTTAGCGTAAATTTGTCCTTAAAACTTTCTATCCATTTTTTACCGCTGTGCAATGGAATAATTATCATAACTAGCGTAATAAAAATTGTCCAACATTTTATTTACTCAAAAAAATATGGTTATTGTTATCCATCATGGATTGTGTTTTATTATTTTTCGAAATCAAACGGAACGTTTGCCAGTATTATTTCCAATTTCACAGAGTGTACCCCAGTATAGAATACGTAGTCCTGCGTCAAAAATTTGTTATTTCTATTAATCCATCCTGGACTTTTTATTGAAAGTTTCGATATGACTTCAAATTGTAAAAGAAAATCCTTTCTTTTTTTGTAAATAAACGTTTAGTGTTTATAACTTTTTTTGTCAAAATATTTTTTTTTCATGATGTGTATTTTTTGCTCTACTAGTTTCCTATAATTCGTTCTTATACAGTTTTTCTGTGCAACCAATAGTTTCTAAGTTACAATGCTTTGAACAGAACCTAGGTCAAACTTCATACGCCATATTGGGAAATAAAGTAAGAAAAATTATTTGGCATGAAAACGCTCTGTAGGACATTGAATCCAAAATTTATGTGTTTTGCTAGTTTTTAATTTAATTTATTCTCAATTTAACCAGATTTAGAAGATAATGTAAATTGGTTTCAAAAGGGCTACTTCATCATTCTTGTTAGCCGCAAAAAACAGAACAGAGAGCAAGAGAAAGCCCGCCGTGTCTAGACGCTTTATTTATTGCGTCCGTAATAATCGCGTTAAATTGTGGTGCATAGTGCAAGAAATTGTGAAATTCTTGTGACAGTTGTAGTCGAGGGAATTCCTGGTTGATTCCAGTATAGTTAAAGTTAATTACTAGTGAGGAGATTTAGGAATTTTAATTTTATTACTGGATTTCACGTGCAGTTTATCGCTCTGAAAATGGCTGCTTAGAAAGTGCAGTGCTGTGTTGGTGACCTTTCTTATCGTTCGGGAGAGTGTATTGTGTTTGAAGTTCCACCATCTGCTGCGAGGCATAAATCAAGAGAGCGGCAATTGTATTCATGGAAACGGTTTGTTTATGCTCGTTCGTTTGCGAGCGGCGGCAAGCTTGACTCACTAAAAGCAGCTTCGGTGTCTTAGATAAGTGCATACATTTACAAACATTTTTACAGTCATACCTCGATATAAGGCTTTTTTTTGTTACGTTATATCGGAGCACGAAAATAATTATTTTTTCAATGATGCAAAACTCTTGGTGGTTGCTCAAGGATGCGTAAGGGCTTATTTCCCTTCACCTGATAGAGTGTGTAGACCTGTCTTATGCGCCTTTAAGACAGTTTTCGTAGACAGACGTAACCAGTCACAAAACATTGAAACAAAGAATGTCAATTTTACCCCATTTAACGATACATGTTGGTTTCAAAACTTAGTAGAAACATTTATTCGTAGCATTATACATCCCAGAAATAATTGTTGTACTTTAATTTTGAGATATTTAGGGGGGTTACGTTGTATCGAGGTTGCCCTATATCGAGATATGACTGTATTTATGTAAACTGTAGGTAGTTTTCACCGGCATGAATCAATTTTTTTTTCGTATCTACGTGTGTGTTGTACCTACGCGATAAATTTCAAAGTCAAACTTGTCACTAAAGTGTAACTTTGCTATAGAATAGTAATTTGGTACTAGAGTTGTTCGTTTTTTTTTGCACCGCATGAAGGGGTGTAGCACAGGGTTGCTGTTTTTCTATTACGCGACATTTTTCAACTGTTGAAATATTTTGACATTCTTAATCTGAATTTTTCCGATTACCTAGTTTCCATATGCATTGTTTTTGTTTTGGTATTCATGGCTTCTCCAGCTTTTGAATGATTATTTTTGCTTCGAGCTGAATTTTTGATAATTATGCTTATGAAGCAACACACCTAATTTAGGACCTTTTTTGACTTATGTGTGTGTTTGGATTTTTTTTTCTTAAATTTAGTTTAGTTCAGTCTATAGCTTTAATTCAGCTTTGAGTGTGTAAAACTTAGCCATTTTTCACTTTTGTTAAGTATTTTTGCGTTGACGATTGATTATAGTATAACACAAGAAAAGGCTCGATGCGACCTCACCTGCGTTCAGAAATAACTTACATTCTTACAACTCGCGTTCGAATGTAAGTCACATGTCACATGTGATAAAGATAACAACCGGATACCGTATAGTGGCGGCTTGAAACAACGTTATCGCGAAATATAATCATTGTTCACAGTATTGTGTATCAAATATATCAACTTTATTAATTCTAAAATAAGAAAAAGAAAGACAGGTTTTGTTTTTAGTACAGTGAGCAATCGTTTGAGTTCGGTTTGCGGCGGCTGGTGATCTGGAGACTCGTATCGCGTAGTTGACTCTCAAAGGAAACAAAATCGGTGGCTGCGAATCAGCTGAAATCAGCTCGTTGAGTGTTGCGCGTAGCTTGTGTTTTTGTAGATTTATTAAATGTTTTGAAGTTCATTCGTCGCGCGGGATTTTGATATATTTGATCGTATTGCCTACCACGGCGAATCCTGATCTTACCTACCCCTTCATACTTACACAAATTCCCTTCATGTGACTTCCGTAGAGATGCAGAGGTGAACGCGGTCTCATAACAACGTTTGTCGAAATAACAATCCTCTTTCTATATTTTCCCAACAACCGTAAGGACGCACAGTGCAACGTTCCATAGACAAAAATCAAAAAAGTGGATTTCTCATTGAATTAATTCTATATGCTGATATGTTTAATGATATTATTAACCTCGTAAGTTCACCCATATGATTATGAAACGCATCTTCGTTATTTTTTTAAAAAAATCTTAATTTCCAAATTAATTTTTCAATAAACTCTATATCTTTTCAAGTTAAAACCAAAATGGCAACGGTAGAGGTATGTAACTACTACATTTTAAATGTAACTATTGGGACATAACGTGGCGCATGTGGAAGTTAAAGGCGTCTTGGTGGTGCTTTTTCATGCTAAGAGAAAGAAGATACTTTGATTTAAAATCGATCGTCAAAAAAAGTACCCAAAAGTCCCTCTCTGAATTTCACTTTTTCCACTTATTTGGAATATACTTTAAACTTTGGAAGCGATTTCCATTGCTCAAGTTTGCTCTTTCAACCGGAATTCGCATTTTCGAATGATACCTCTGGAACCAAGAGTGAGCAATTTATCGTACATCTGTTCTATTTCTATGTATAACACGTAATTTACGTGTAAAACACATAAAAAATGCCTGGATTGATGATGTCTCAATTTTTTGCAACTGTAAACCATATATAAACATAATTAAAAGGGAATTAAATGAAAAATAATAGTAAAAACAAATTTTATGGCGTTCAGGTCACTTTTTCATCGCCTATAAATTATTTGAATATGCTTTTCAAGCCTTTTATCTCTAAATGGATAATATTCTTGGGAAATTATCATTTTATGCTTCTGTACAAAAAATGGCGTTTGAGACATATTTGCGATTACGAATTTGACATTCGTCAATTATGCAAATAGTAGCTCTCATCAGTACTTAACATTTTTCGTGCCACACCAATAGGAAAAAAATACTAGAATGGCTGTTTTGATTTTTGTCCCGCGTACCCATACATTCAACGCACTGTGGGACGTGGCCGGCGCCGTTATTGCTCTTTCTAAAATGAAAGTTACTGAATTGTTGTACATTGAAGATGGTTTAACATCCCAAAAGCTATCTATGTGGTTCTCTGTGCAACTTCACTAGCTCAGGTCAATCTCGGAGGTGCAACTACGATATGTGCGGTCGTCAATGCTCATGCTCATGCTCGTTAGCCGCAAAAAACAGAACACTATTATCATCAAATAAGTTCATGCTATTGATACAAATTATAGACGAAACAGGTTCCAAAACAACGAGTGTATGAATATAGCACTTTCAAGCAAAATGTGCCAATTTCATTGTTATTTTTATTTTTTTTATTAGCTGAAACTTTGCACAGATGGCATTTTGTGCTATTATTTTGAGAGCTGGTTTGGCCGATGTGTTCTGTCTTCAGTCAACTTGTGGATAATAATGTTCTCCTTCTGAAAATCTCTAAAACCTTTTTCTTCAGAATCCTAATATTTTATATGATTTACAAAATGCTAGGTACATAATAATAATCGTCTGGTCATAAAGAAAAAAAGTGGAAATTGAAAAAAAGCTAGAACGGTGTAATGTCTTTGACTAAGTTATGGATAACACTGATAAACACAGGTTTTGTTCTAACGTTTGCGGTAAAAAAATGGCCAAACATTGCTGATTTTTCATGGGTTTATCTTCACACGCACTGACGAAACTACCCATGCAGCATCAGTCGTAGTAGCCCATGAATCATCAGCAAGAATTTGACAACTCTTTCAGTCGAACTCTATCCGTGATGGCGAAAACAGTGAAGCTACTCCGTTCAGAAGTGTGCGCGTGTAAAGAACGGTACTCCGTCGCGTCGGAAACGCTCGTTCCGGTATCTACAACATCATGGTACAATCAGAGCATCGAAATAAAACCCGGTTCTGGACGGCCGACGACCTTGAGCGACAAGATGCTCCAAAGGATGCTGGAAAGGAAGACCGAAGGAAAAGTGGCTACATGGCTGCAGGCGCTTGGCCGGAAAGTCGGTACAGCCGGCCAAACTGGCGAACATTAACATACATGTCAGGGAGCGGCAGTCCCGTCCACTGGTCTTGGAGCTGCAGGCAATGTTGTAGCGGCAGCGCCTTAATAAGATGGTCGATTTTTTCGGTAAATCGCGACGTGGCGGTGGTGATGGACGACGAAACCTGTCTCACCCTGGATGGCAACGACTAGCAGGGCACATCGTATTTTACTTTCCCTACGAAGGCGTTGAGCACCGGGGTGAAGTTCATTTCACACACCTAGTGCCCCAAGAAGGTGCTGCTGTGCCTGACAATCAGCGGGAAGGGGATGTCACAGCCCTTTTTTATACTCCAAACTGGCCATCTGTTTGCCAGAAGTTGTGTCTCATCGAGCGTTTCTGGGTAAATCTGAAGCTTAAGATCTACTCCAACATTTTTGTCGCGAAAATTAAAGAGAAATTGATAAACAAAACTTCTGCCATGGTAAATATTTTTGATAACTGCTGGAAAGCCGCTCGCAAGGGTGTAGTATTTTTTTGCAAGTATGCTTACATAGTTACCATCCATGGAAAATTTGTTGAACTGAATTAACTGTCTTAGTTATTTTTTTACCACTATCCGAAAAAAGTTCATTTTTTACCGCAAATGTTAAGGGCAATTCTCGCTGAAGCCCACTAGTAACACGAGGTCTTCAAAAATATTTTTTTTTATGTTGGCTCGATTAAACGCAGTAAAAAATGTGATAATTGCACTTAAATTTGTTTCATATGGGGACCGTTGTTCGTCAAGGGGTGAGCAAGTTTTTTGAAAGGTGAAAATTAAATATTTTTATCGAGCTATAGTTCAATATTTTCAATGAGGGGCCCTCTACAAACAGTCATTATACGGAAAACATTTAGGACTTCCATATAAAGTGTTTAAACGTTTTTCAGCCATTTAGAGTTCGCCGCCATCTTGAAGTAGATCAGTAAAATGTGTTTCTAACAAGTTGGAAACCATCGATCCCAATTTCTAAGGAAAAAACATTCTAAAAATCAGGTGTGAAAAACATGCCCATCGAGCCAATTTTCTGTAACGAGTTTAAATTTTGTCTATTGGGCACGATATTTACCGATACAAAGAGGTACTTTTTCTTACAAATGTCAAATGTTTTGTGCTCCCGCTGAAGTCATGAGTGAACAACGCAACGAGGGTATAATAGAAAACTATACCACAACAGAGCTAGCTTGATAGACGTTTCAACGAATTCAGTTGATCGTACATGTCCTGCATGACAACACAATAACGTGTAAGTTCGCTACTGTCAAGGACATTGCTCGGTTCGTGCAGAACAAGAAGTCATTTTGGCGCCTTTAAATTTCGCTTTAAAACAGTATTACGTTGCGAAACATTCCGTACCTTCTAATCCACCCGAATCGCAGTTACACCCACGCTCTGGACCTGCCTCGACACTGATGACACTCAGCCGTGCTGTGCGGTGTCTTGATGCAATAATCAGGATGTAATAAATTTCCGATTATTGTAATTTTGATAAATTAAGCTTAAAAAGCGGTTCTCCCTAGTTTGGCGTACAAGAGTTCATTCTGCACTCCTTCGTCACCATCGGAGTTGGCCAAGTCGTGAGGCAGCACCGAATGCAGTATAACTCGTGCAATGACGTTACCGTGTTGGTAGGGTATGCGTTTCAGTTTTTGGATTAATATTCAAAAAGCAGAATCGTCTTCGAGAGTGTGTTAAGAAAGTATCCTCCCCCCTGTATCAATTTAATAATATGAAAAATAAAACTTTTTCTGCCACTCGCGTTCGCATTCAGTCGTCATTCAGGGCACTGTCGGTGGTAGAAACTCGGGAGGGGTGACTCAAATAAAACCAGCTCGATCGGGGAGGGGGTGGGGGAAGACCGGCACAAAAAGAAGGATTAAAGAGTCATGAAATCTGTTAGCATCCAGCGAAAAATAAAGAGCTGAGAATTTCAATATTCCTCGCACTCTCTTAAGACCCTCTTATCGACTTAGTCGCTCGAAATGCGGTCGAAGAGGTATAGGGGGGCAGCAGCCGGTTCGGAGCGATTTCTTCGTTTTTGTTTTCTGCTTTTTGCACTCCCTCTTGTGGCGAAACAAGTCACGATGCATGTACCGACGGAGATTTGCGAGATGCCGGCTAAGACGACATTGGCTTCGAAGAAATGGATTTTTTTTCAGTAATAACTGGTTCTTCCAATGGTGAGCTGACGGAGTAGACGGAGCGCGAGAGAGAGCAAAGCCTCATAAACCATTATTTCATTAATCTCTTCGGTAATTTTTATGGTCAAAATATTTCATTTGTCTTTTTCGTTTGCCTGCAGTTTTCCAGCAGCGGTACGCAGCCGCGAAGATTTTTTCTTGGGCGCAGTTTTCAGCTATTTGTGTGACCTCGTGTTTCCTTGTTAATTGGACGTGAGCTAGTTGAAACTGATCTATGAGCATAATTATTGGTATTTCGTCTCGAGAAATTACTGAGAAGAGCAATTAAGTTCTCACCAGCAGCAACCCACCCCGTCAGCTAAATTGCACAACTATGCCGTTAAACGTCGCGGCACGCAATACATATCAACACCCGCAGGAATTCGAATTACTGGCGCATAACTCTTCAAAGCGGTTGACACACCAACATTAAATTCAATTAATGCTGTTTCTCCGTGCTCCCTGAAGCTCGAGCAAACTGCAATGGTGTCGAACCGAATTCACCGCAAGACATTCTCTCAACTCATCACCGGTAAGGGATAAGTTCTGCTGTCCGTATTCTCGACAGCCGAAGAAAGCGAGCGGATGGTGCACCAAATTTGTATGTAATCACAGTGCCCTAGGGACAAAGTGGTGCTACAGCTTCACTACACTACAATCCGCTGCCGGACTAGATGATGATGCTGGCGCATGAAAGAGCATGAAATATGCTGTGGGTTGAATTGCGCTGCATCCACTCTACTGCTGATGCAACAATGTTCCGTCAGGCCTGTGTTCTTATCTTGGCAGGCGCATCATCGTTCCATTGTACGCTCCGGTCGGTCGGTCGGTAGTTTGTCGGTTTGTCTGTCGTGTGACTTTACAATCCCAGGCGAGAAAGCTTTTGCAGCTCTAACCATTCGGGCATTCGTTAAACGAAGATTCACAGCCGCTTTGAGTTTCAATACTGACGGATCCAGATTAAGTTTTTCTTTAAAGTTCGGTTTCTTCTGCATTAAATATTAAATTACCAGCATCAAGTTTGTTTTGGATGTGACGTGACTCGCTTTCATTAGGGTTATGTATTTTGTGATTAGACCAATCCATTTAGTTCGAGACTGTAACTTGTTTGTGTACAAGGAATAACTATTCGAAGATTGTAGTATTTTTTAATAAAAAGTTTGCACATCTTTAAATTTTTGGGTAAGGACATGTTTAGTGAATAATGTGATTAATGCTCGATACTCCGTCAATCGTGATGAATTTTGCTTCATCCTTTCCTCTGAAATTAAAACAAAAGAGTTGTGGTTTTGCCATCATGAAGATATTGCTCCATTCTATTACTTTCTATTTGTATCCTTTATGGTACCCAATAAAAAGCCACTTTTTGATGAACTATCACAATTTTACTGGTTAACTAAATCATAAAACTCTTTTGCACTTGTAATAGGATGCTCGTGTCAATTGGCAAGACTTGCGTTTTTTGTCATTCGTTTTAATACGCCACCAATTGTATCGCTTGGTACTCCATGGTCGCCATGTGTAATCACAAGAAAATGCCACTCTGATCGACATTTATTTCTGTTTTTGAAATGAAAAGTCTTGCATTAGGTGGTTTCATATGGAAACTCTCAGAAATAAGAGATATTCGTAGATATTTTCTTACTTAGATCTGAAATTATTGAACGATGAATTTGATTTCAAAAAACATTTTTCACGCTATAACGCATGAAGTCTAAAAAGTGAAAAGTAATAATTATTATTAAAATTAGATAATCAGAATAATAGTTTTTTTCTATAAATTATTGAACTTTGCATTCACTTCTGTGTTATAGAAAGGGAATGACTAAAACGCAACTTGAACTTGCACCCCGGAAATTACATAAAATGGTTCAATGATGATACATTACTCTGCGTACCTGAACTACTTCTGGAGAAGTTAGAAACTTGTTGCTGCCACTATAACATAACGAAATCCATCACAGTGTACCCAAATTGCAACAGGACATAGCGGCAAACATACATTTTCCATCGTTTGCCCTCACTAAAAAACATTATCAAATAATGTAGCCCATTATCGATTGAACGGACAGGATGAAAATAAAAAAAAATAAAATGAAACCCGGGAGTAGGCATGCATCCCGACGGGGCCTATCAATTTCCATTGGGCAATTGAGAGCCGCGCTGCTGAAAAATGCATACGCCAATAGCCCATTCATCAAACTCGGATGCCGTTCTGGTCGGTATGACGCATTTTGCCTGTCTGCCTTTGCGGTGCAACTGCCAATCATCAATCATTGCGGAGTTTTATAAGGCTAACAATATGTATGTGCAGTGCAGAGGAGCACGGGGTACGGCGGGACCGTTGCCAAAGTGTGACTGACTAATTTTGAAGTGTTTTCCTACATGGACTTTATATTGATTCTGTCATTCAGAAGTGTCTGACCGAAATAAAAAAAATCGACAAGGGTAAATCGATTAAATTCTATTCATTTTACCCTCAACTCACCCTCGATGTCGAGACATGGATGACAGTAGGAGAAGCGTGAAAAAAAATTCCGTTGATTGATTCCAGCTTGATGACAGGACGTAAACCCTTTCGGTTTCCCACCGGCGACGTGCCATGATACGTCCATATGAGTCAAAATATGACTCCATGGAGCGACTGTGTAGCATCAAACCGCAAATTACTCCGCTTGTGAACTGAAGTCCAATGGCAAATGTAGGACGTCGCTCGGATATTGTCCTGCTCCACAGCTTGAGTTGTCCTAGTATTTTGGGTCAATTCTCAGCTCGACATATCACACGGCCGACGTTTCGGGGGTAGGCACCAAGTCTTCGAGCGTGATTCAAGGGTCTGCTAAGGAAGCCACACTGCATCGCTGCTGCGTTTTTGCGGTATGACAACCGAACACGAACGGTGATGATGCAATTTCTGATTAATTTTATATATTATAGAGCTGTTCAAGTTGGCTGGATATTACCTGCGGTTACCAGGACGATATGGTGGCATGTGACGCGCGTAGCAATTCGAGTTCACCGAGCTTCGTGGGTCGTCTACGGTGTGCAGAGTAATGCTTTACTGTGTGGAGATCGACCGGCGATTTTCGGATACCGTAGTTGCTTCGGTCGTCATATGACAGTTATTTTAATTTTATGAGCCAGTTTTATGATTTTATGTTATTTTTAAGGAGGAAAATGAACCTGCTGCGGGTGAAAGGTCTTGTTGTTTGCTGATTGAAATAGATAGTGTTTATAAGGACTGTGCGTTGCATATGTCGCATGAGCTAGTCTGTGGTCCGGTTGCAGTGTAATAAACATATTGATAAAAACGATATACAGTGAAAATAAATCAGTCAACGCTACCTTTGCTTTTAACCACTAATTGAAGCAATTAAAATTAAGATTAATAGACCGTTTATTTCTTAGCTACTTGTGGTTTCTTCTATAGAGATAAGTGACATTTCACCTACGCACACTAGTGAACTTGTTAACCCGTGTAGAGTTGCTTTTGTTTCCTCCAAACTGTAAATCATCGCAGCTCGATGCTTAGACTTTTTATCACTTTTTACCTTTTTTGGTCGGTTATGTCTAGCAGATTTTTTCGATTCATGATCAGGAAAGAAAAATTAATTCAGAAACGAGTTCAGAACTTATGATTACCTTATAATAAGTGTTCAACTAATTATTTGTCCATCTGCTAAAAGCATAGCATTGCAAACAAAAGAGCGATTTGTAAATATTTTCCTCATGAGTGGCACTAACACATTCGTATGTAAATAGGTCTACAGAGATGAGTGACTTTTCACCAACGCACACAAGTGAACGTGTAAACCTGTGTATAGATGCTTTTGTTTCCTCCAAACTGTAAATCATCGCATCTCGTTGCTTCGACTTTTATCACTTTTTACCATTTTTGGTCGATTATGTTCAGCAGCTTCTTTTGATTTCTGATCAAGGATGAAAAATTTCATTCAGAAACAAGTTTAAAACATGATCCATGAGTGTTCAACTGAATATTTGTCCAGCTGGTAAAAACATAGCATTGCAAACAAAACAGCTATTTGTAAATATTTTCCTCAACTAGTGGCACTAACTCATTCGTACGTAGAAAAATCTATAGTTTTTTATTTGCTTTTTGTTTGGTCTGACTCAGAGGTGGCGTTGCTCATCGAAAATCTTCGAGCTTATCCGATTGTACCAAGCAAAATTATAATGTTTACTTAACATCGTCCCTTCCAGCTGGTCTTGAGGTACGATGCTGGCCTAACAAGCCAGTTGTCGTGGGTTCGAATCCCGGCTCGGGAGAGACTGTTGGTGTCAGTATGATCGTAGCGCTAGCCCCGCAATTGTCATGTCCATTAAACAGTTGGCTGCGAAGTCTGTGTAGAATAAACAGAAGGTCAAGTTCCGATACGGGATGTAGCACCAAGGCTTTGCTTTTTGCTTAACGTCGTTCTCAAGTTATTGCTTCCAAAGTGAATTTTTGTTTTTATGGTTTTCATGAAAAATAGTGAATTTCGTGTTTTGAATAAGCATTCCTTTTTGAGGGTAAAATGCTGTTCAAGCGAAGCAATGGCTTGATATGTACTACGACACAGTTGCTCCAGGTAATCCAACCGTAAAGTATTGGTTGGTTAAGGAACTCCGTAGCCGCAAGGTTACCGAGCCCGCTTTGGTAAGCGGGTGGTCATGGGTTCGAATCTTAGTAGGATTCATTTCGTTGTCAAAAGACTGTAGCATTGGTTTATTCTCAGGCTCCCCATGTACCCTTCCTTCAATTTGAATTCTATAGCACCCCTGTTGACACTCTTTCTAACAAAAATAAGTCCCTTATCTAATAAAACTGGTGTGAGTAACATATAAAAGTACTTTCCAGGGAATTGTAATTAGGATGGACATAGGCTCGGTAGAGTAGTGCAGTAAGCTTAAAAACGGAAAGCTACACACAAGCACGGATATGATAAAAGCGTATCACTTACTTCAATAGTGATGCCACAGACTAACAGACGTAACACACCTGGCTCCATCGCCACAAAAAACGATCATTTCAAATTTTCAATCGAATAACAGTCATCGCGCGAAAACGTCGTGTGGGGCGCTGTCATGCAATCTTATACATATTTTGTAGTTCCCCATTTGACACATGCAGAAACGCTGGCGCTGATGTCGAGATACAAGACGCAGAGTGAACACGACAGCAGATGGTGCTAGTGTTACTAACGTAAAGTACTGGAATCATCCAAACGATGATTTTATTGAAAATTTGTTCGACGTGTTATGTCTGTTAGTCTGTGGTGATACTGCCAATAATATGAAGTGCGGATTGCAGAAAACACCTGGGCAATATCACAATAGATGTAATCTCTGGTCGCAGTGATAAGTTCACACAGAAAAAAATTTAGTTGGTTCAATCTCGTCGTGACTGTACTTCTACAACCAAATAAAGCAGTTACGCAGAAAAATTACAATTTGATGAAATCGTTCTTAATGACCGCAAATTGAAATTGAACGAACCAATTAAATCTAAATGAAACGCGTTGGTCATATCATGCATGAACGAGAAGTCGTGTGCGCGATGAGTTTTGTAACATGGATCAAACAGACCAGCGTGTTAAACTATTAACGAAGAATCTGGTGTGCATTGCTCGTGATAGAAAGGAAATTTTGCGGCGATTCTTGACACTAGATGAAACATGGATTCAATACTATACTCTTAAGTCCAATCAGCAGTCTATAGAGTGGGTTTTGACTGGCGAAATTTATCCGAAGTGACCAATAACGCAGCAATCATCCGGTAAAGTGAAAGCCATCATTTTTTGGGATTCGAAAGGCGTACTGAATCGATTAGGCGCTGAAGTTCTGGCTAGACGGTCGAAAAAGGTTAGGAAAAAAGTGCTTTTTCACCAGGACACCGCTCCCACTCATTCCGCTCGCGAAACGAGCGATAAATTAAAAGAATTGTGATGTAACCCCGAGCGACTGTTTTCTGTTTCCCCGTTTCAAAATGAGCTCTCTGTGAAGCGACTGCACCTGTGAACGTATAAATTAGAGCGTAAGTCGATTTCATCGAATTTTTATCTCGCTGAATTGATGTCGATTGAAATCTTTTTAAGCATGCCACAAGTTTTTTTTTTGGAAATTCATATGTTCATTAGGTAAGTAGACTATACATTTTGACTGCAAATGCGATAAATAGCTAATGACGAAAACATTCATTGTTTACAGAATGTTACTAGTGGTTTGCATTCCAAGAGCTCTTCTAGAAACTATACCCGCATAATCAATAACCATAAACGGATAATAATGCAGATCGTTTAACAATGACCCACACAATTGTGACTGTATCCCGAACTAGTTAAGCAAGTTCTACGGTTATTGATCATGCGGGCAGGGCCTGCGGTTTATGCGGGTAGTATAGGTAGTGGTACCCACTCGGAAAATATCCATATGGGTACTTACCCACACGGAACTATCGGACAAAACCATACAAAATGTAATGTTGCGAGCGACAGATTTTTTGATTGACATCGTAGAGTGAGTGGTTATCTACAGATCTACAGATTTATGTACAGTAGTAAAGTTTATTAGGGAAAAGGTTTATTTTTTAATTGTATCATTTACGATAGTGTTCTGAATTTCATTTACGAAAGAGTTCCAAAATATTGTTTTCTCGTAAAATCGCGACAAGAAGCTCCAAAGAATGCTGAAGAGGAAGAACGAGGGAACAGTGGCTACATCGCTGCGTGCGCTTGATCGGAAGATCGGTGCAACCGGCCAATTTTTCCGATGAATCGCGACGTGATGGTGGTGATTGACGTCGAGAATTATCTGGCAACGACTGGCAGGGCAACCCGTATTTTACTTCCCCCACGAAGGAAGTGAGCTCTGAGGTGAAATTCATTTTACACACCAAGTTCCCAAAGAAGCTGCTGTGGCTGACAATCAGAGAGAAGCTCCGTATTAGCCGTGAACGGGAAAAATTATAGTTCGAAGTGCCTGCCGGAAGTTGTGTCGTTCATCAAGAAATACCATAGGAGCGAAGACGCTGTGCTGTGGGTCTGTGGATCTCTATAGTTCTCCCCCCCCCCCCAGGTAACCTCTTTACTATTGAATTAACTATTTAAAAAAATCACAGGAGAGTTGTGTGCAAAGCCACGACCGCAAGGCTGAAGCAGAATACTTATACTCAGTTCTACTTACGGCTGTACATTAACCTACGGCCGGGCGAATCAGTTCGCGCCGCTTTCCGCGTTTAGCCTGGCAGAGACCTAATGCGCACGGCCAACACAATGGAAAGGTGTTTTTACATTGAAAATTAGACACGGCTTTACTGGACTAAGTGTTGGCAAATGCATCTACCGCTAGTACCGCCGCTATCGTACGAAAGCGCGTCGGTTCATGTGGGAATAATATCAACAACGAAAAATGACACGCGTCTAAGCACACCCGAACTGTTTCGCCAGGAAAGTACCGGCTGCACCTATCGCTGAGGCTGTTACCATAATGCTACTGGTACCCAAAGCTAGTAACTCTTCAAATTAAAGGTTTTATTTGTCCTCAAAAGAACAATTGTTCAATTCCATATCGGATATAATGCAATCGCATCTCTGTAATATTACCGACACTGCTGCTACTGCTGCCAACGTTGTGGACGGTTCATCCAGCTCACCTTCCGGCTAATGTATGAAGCTAGTTTTCTCAGAAACACTCTTTTACAGCCGAAGGGTGCTGCGAAATAGGCCACGCCTTTCAGTTCAGTTTTTTCCATCCATTTCCTAATCTTCTTCAGACGAATTATTCCACAATTTGCATATGATTTTGTATCCAGCGAATAAACAGCGATGGTGCTCTCACACACGCACACACACTCACAACGGTTTTAACCCGTATCTTATTGCGGTTTGTAACATCAGGCGATTTCGTTTGCTCGCTGTTGCGTGTTGCATCATGTTGCTACTTGGCAGCTGGGAGGCGACGAAATTCTGTTCATGCTGATTGATTGAATCGACTACATATTAGCTCTGAATAGTCGAACTAACTGTCTTTGTGAATGCGTTCTAACAGGGCAGTTTGTTATTCAAAGTCAGTTATGCGCGTTTGCGCTGCCGCTACAGGGGTTTACTAGAACAGAATTTGATTGCATCCCGCACAGAATGTCTGCTTATGTTGATGCCAGGAAATTATTAACCTTCAATTATTTGTTTATTTGCCTTGAAAAGGCATTTTGCGGTTCAAAATCGGTTGCTGATTGCAACCTTTGAGCTGTCCTAACAGTGGGGGAATTATGATACACGGACAACATGCACTGTGGAAGCTATTTCACATTCAGTAAATTATACGGGTGCGACAGATTTAAACTGCTAGGATCCATCACAAAATGCTTGCTTGCGTTGTCAAAAATTATAAAATTTCAATGACTTGTTTATTTGCCTTGAAAAAGGCATTTTGATGTTCCAAATTGGATTTCCTGATGGCAATCTTCATGCTGCCCCAACACGGGGGGAATAATGGTAGTCTGACGACACACGCTGAGAAGAACCGCGCTGGTCCTGAGACGTGGTGACCAACCACAGGACTAGTGGTACTGCTAAGGAAGGACGACTGCTGCTGTCGCTGTCTAGAACTATTATAAGCGGCTTCGGCTGAAACAGGCTCTTATATAGGCCAAATAGCATGTTTTCAATTGCAAGGTATACGATTCTGTCGACCGTGCTTGGGAAGCAATCATATAACGACCAATCAAAGGTCGAATTTTTCGTTTTGACAAGGCTTGACTATTTTCAATAGTACAATAGTGTGAATAATAAAATTACAATTATCTTCTTTCGGGAAGAATCTTAGAAGATTTTCCAATCTATTGCTACAAGAACGAAGGAAATCCACAGAATACTAACCGATTTATTAGCATTTGAAATTGGACATATTTCTCACTTTTTTCGGATTTAGATTTTCATTTCACATCCATATGTAGCCGAACTTCCTGAGAGAAGTATTCTACTTCAAAAAATCATACATGAAACCAAAACAGAAGAAAAAGTAAATGTTTGTTGCACTGTGTTACCTACACCTTGTTTTTCCTTTGGTGATTTTTCGCAACGCTTTGTCAGATGGGATTCTCGTCCCTCCAGAAGCGTAATGAATTTTATGGACATTCCCTTATGATATTACTGCTTGAGATAAGATATTTCAAATCAAGCTTTGTTTTGCTTATCTTCATCTTAAAGAGAAAACATTTTTCTTCCCTCTCAACAACTGTGAGCTTACATTCAATGTGCATCACACCATCTGCTGTAGAGAGAGCGCAGAGTAATACTTTCTCTGACGAAAAATCGCTTTTAATTTGACAGAACAAAAACCCAGTAAAACTCTTGTAAATTGCACATCCGCGCACGCAAAAAAGTGAAAAAAATTGCTTGGCGATCAACTGAGCATTGCGTTACCGTTCTCATAAAATCAAACTTTCTGCAGAATACGCATACATGGCGAGTTTTAAGTCTTCCTATAACAATAAATTCGAAAACGGTTAGGATGTGGCTTCAATGTGAACCTAAATGTTTTGATATTTTGGCCAACTTCTCTTCAAGTAAAGGAGAATCTAACGAAAACTACTCCCTCTTAAACTAAGAGAGCAAACAAATGTTTACCCCTAACATGCGATGATTAGGAGTGAAAAGGAACTCTGCGACTGAAATACTCTACGCTTAAATGTTGGTAATTACTCGCTCTGTGTGAGAGAAAGTCTAGTGCTCCAAGGGCTTTGGCAGGTAGAGAAGGAAATTTGAGCGAAAACCAAGCGAACGGAAGAAGCCCGTTTCAAATAAAAAAAAAATAATTCAAAACTATTTTTTTACCATCTTCTGACAAGTTTGCATGTATTCAAATGACATTAATTTTACATGGTTTAAATTAAGAATATGTTCCTTTTTGGTAAATTCAGCTTAAAATGTCTGTTCGCTATTGAAAAGAAAATTATTATTTTTTTTCTAGTGTATTATTTTGTGATACCGAAGGATCTTGGAAGCTTAAAGCAATCGCTGGAATCCCATCACAGTAGTCCTGGTTTTAGGTGTTTTCAATTTTTTGTCATTCTCTAGCTTAGAATGAGTCAATTACAAAAGGTTATGGGCCCAGTACGCGAAGCTGTATGCAGGATCCCGCAGTTAAACGGAGGAGAAGGATTTCTGCACTGGTGATTACGATTCAAGATGCGAACCGGCAAGCAACAGAAGTTCGAAGGCCTAATACGGGAGAATATCTCTCAGGTTTGAGGTCGTCTATCAATGCCTAATCGCGGAAGAGTTCAATGCTTTAGCATTTTTTGGTAAGAAGAAGCGCAGGTCGAAGAAGTTTCAAGACAAGTGCCACAACGGTGATAAGACAGGCCACTTCCAGAAGGATTATCGAGTGAGGGGTGGTAAGGCAAATTGAGCTCGAGTCTTAAACCGTATTATTTAACAGGCTCTGATTCGAAAATTGGTTTTCAAGTTTGATTCCGATCCAAGCGAACGAAATTGCTGTATTCTTGGAACTTTGTTGAAGCAACCTGTCTTGATTCAAGCAGTAAAGGATACAAAGAAATCATTGCCGGAAGTAGCAAGCATGAAGGACGTTCTTGATGACTTGATGAAGGTGAAAAATCTGTTTTTTTGAGCAATAATTTGTCAAACATCTCAGGTTAGTTATGAAAGCGATCAATCTTGAGGAAGGTGCCGACTTCAAAGCAGACAAGTTCGAATTCTGTGAGACGGCTACCAAGACCACTCCGCGAGCGGCAAGGCCCTTGGAAAGAAGCTCTTCGGATATATGCGGACCTTGCTGGGATGACTTGAAAACCTCCGTTCACATTATCCGCGACAATACCCATTTCGCAATGTGGTTCATGATGAAAAGGAATTCGAAGGTTTTTGATCGATTTCTTGAATATGAGGCTATGGTAACAGCCATGGTAGTTCAACTTCCTCAAAACTAACAATCGATCAAGGTCGTGAGTATCTTTCTAATAGGCTGAAGTGTTTCTTCTAGGTATCCAAACCGAGGCGACGGTCGCATATACACACTAACGAAACGGCGCGAGATGGTCCGTACGATATTAATCGATTCCAGTGTCTCTAAAACGCTATGGCCAGAAGCTGTCCTAACCTTATTAACAGAAGTCTTGTGGCAGCCATTTCGAGAAGATTTTTTTTTCAAGGTGGTAGGAAAATCTGGCTCCTGAGAAGATAGCTCAGGAAATAGTGTTGAATTCAACGGAACCTCTTGAAACCCTTCCAGTCTCCAGCCCATATCTTCCCGGGACGACGGTTAAGTATTACCTCGGGATGTGGGTTTTTGTGCTTCATTTACTCTTTTACCTCATAGCTTACCACCTGGAGACTAGTAGTTAGCTTTCACTGATGGTTAACCCGCTCACTACCATCATGTCGCTCCTCGCACGCGCAAAACGAGAGCATACGAAGGAGACATGCTAAGCGGTTTTCTCCATATCAACGCAATCGGGACACATTGGGGAGCCCGCACACGCAAACCTGTGTAGATACCGCCCATGACCTAACGGGATCTGTGTCAGGGTGAAGTTCACTTCTCCATGGCGCCTCTCAACCCATTGGGATACTTCTTGAATAAGTCAGTGCGTGCATCACCTTTCGCGGAATTGGATCATTCTCGCTGCCATCTGATCATCAAGAATGATCTTCCGGTACCTCGTATGCCCTTTGTGTCACGTTAATCCTCCTTAATGGCGGTGTTGATAGGCATGATGCCGAAAAAGATGCAGATTGTGACGTTCGACGCTGTACTTTCCAGTTAGTACCTAGCGCTTCGAACCACACTGGCTCATCATACCAAAGTATGGACGAAACCACGCTGCCAAGAAATTTACGCTTGCTACCGTAGACCGCTGAGCTATTCGACATCATTCGAGATAGTACTGCAATAGCCGTTGAGACCCTCTTACTGACATCACTGTGATGTGGGTATTGAACGTTAACTTGTTGTAAGCCCCAAGAGTTTCAAAGATCGTTTTGAGGTAAAGGTGCAGTCTTCGACTCTGACCACCGCCTGTTGCTCTGATTTACGGTTATTCACAACCGTGACCTCCTTCTTATGGTGCACTAACTCCTGTTTCCTGGAGTGCATCCAAACTTCGACCTTGGATTCCGGTTAGGCTGTCAACTCGACCTCTCCGATCGAGCGTGACTCACCCCCACCGTCTTGGTGACGGAGAGAATAGCATCCAGCGTGGCGTTATCTTCCGGAAGCCGGATCTGTGTACTTCACCAGTCGGTTTCGCAGCTTTCGGCAATAGGACCAGTTTCTGTCACTTTCACCTCTCCGGAAAGTGAGAGTCATCCATGAACTGCATGACTACCCGGAACAGCCCAACAGCGATTTTTATGGCCAGGTTCAGGACTCTATCTAGTATATGTGCACTGATAAGGAGGTCGATCGCAATGAGTTCCTCATTCTTAACCCTTGCCTCCTCCTCAACCTCGACACGGCTGTCGTCGCACACGTACAAGCAAAAGGGGAAAACTGTTCTAGATGAATCACCAATGTTACCTGACAATGCTGAGGGTGGCCAAGGTGCTTTTCAGTGCTACAACGACTTCGCAGGTCATCCAGACCGGAAGCAGTCGACCACGAATGGCAATTCTCGGAGTCAAACAGTGTGTGACATGCTGTTCGAGAGGAGTTTCCAAGTGGGTATTTCAGATCAGAAGATTACTAGGCCTTGAATTACTTGCCACGTAACAGTGTGGATTTCGAGGATACTTACGCTCCTGTCGCGAAGCTATCTACCATAAGGATTGTGCTAGTAATCTGCGTTCATTACCACTTCCAATTTCATTAGCTGGACGCCAAAACGGCATTTTTTTGACAGCGACTTGAAAGAGGATATGGAGATCCTGTAGGTCGTCAGGGCTACAGCAAATATGACGTACGTGTTATTACGGATTGAAGCAATCTTCACGCTACTGGCACAAGAAATTTAACCATGAGCTGATGAAGAAGGGTTTCGAAGAGTCCAGCCATAACTACTGATTGTTCAGATGCTGCGAAGACGGAGACGAGTTAAACGTTGCGCTATACGTGGGCGATTTGCTAATCGCAGGGATGAAGTAGGAATCTAACAGAACAATAGAGAGGTCAGCCACTTTCTGGGAACACAGATATTGTACGATCGGAGTGCTGGAATCCTTCAAATATCGCAGGAGGCGTACGTGGCAGAAGTCGTTCAACGTTTTGGATTGGCTGAATACAACGCTGCTAAGACACCAAAATGGCGAAAGCTCTTCAACTTGCAGTTGGACAATAATCCGAAAACCGTACAGAGAGATGCTGGGCAAATCCGATTCCCAATAGGGTATCTGGGGCACCACCAACAACGCACATTGTCAGGAGCAGTTATGTTCAGGGTTAAAAATTCTCGTTGGAAGTTCAGCACTTTCTGGGCGATTTGGTTCAGGGCGTTCAAGAGTTTGTTTTTATTGTAAAACATGCATAGAAAGGCTCTTAGATTTTAACCTTGTTAGAATTTGCCTCGCTTTCCCAGTTTTCTTGTAAATGTCAGACTCGACATTTGAGTTTCAACTTCTCATTTAGTTTGTTGATTTTTTGCAGTGTATTGATTTCTTTTATTATTTCCCATATATTCCCAGATTTTATCGTGTTAAAAGTCATCTAAAATAATTTAATTTGATTTATTTTATGAAGAAGTGAGAGATGACAAATGAAAAGTGATACGTGACATTTGAAAAATGAAGAGTGTAGAATGACAAGTGGCCGCTTTGAATCCTTAAAAAAAATTACAAAAAATTAAAGAGTGACAAGTGAAAAGTGAAAAATGAGAATTGGAAAGTGAGTAGTGGAGAGTGTAAAGGAGGAAAAATTAGAAAATTTATAATTCAAAAGTGAAATATAAGAAGTGACAAGAGAGAAGTGATAAGTGAAAACCGAAAGTTTGTAGCGTAAATGTGGAATGGTAAAAAATGAGAGAAATATTAAAGAAGTATTTGGTGAACAAATGCAAAACACGAAGATTGTGTTTTGGTAATTAATATTTTGTTTTGAGGATTTTCATAAAACACCTGAAATGTTGTAGAAAATAAATTTGTAGCAAATTATAATTGTAACACTGGTGAGGATATATTTATTCGTAGATTACACCTGTCTGATCCTACGAGAGAAAGTAAGCTTGAAATATAAGCTTCCTTGTGGATGTGGTAAGTTTCCATCCCCACAAGTCTCAATATTCGAATTGAAACCACGATAATCGTAATGAGATGTTTTCAAACGCTTTGAAAAACGGCACCTACTAGCGTCCGTGGATCCCACGCGGAAGTTCGGCTATATGAAGCCGGACTAACAAGCATTTCCCCGGTAACTATAATCCCGTCCCACCTTTTGGTTCATTAGGAAAGGTCATTTGCGTCGAACTGATGCTTTCAGTGATGTCTACATATATTTTTTCGAAACAGTATGATCGTTTAAGGCGAGACAGGAGCGTTATTGAAACGGAGCAATACCCGAGAACCCGCTTTGACGTAATCCTAACTACGTCCCTGCGCAGCGCAGTTGCCGGACCCGTTGGTTTACACCAGTTTTCGCCACAAGACGGGTGAAATGAAAAAGTTAACGTTTTCAATCAAGTGCATGCCTTTTTTCTCGTTAGGTCATTAGCGAAAGACGGGCGGTTGCAATATAATCCCATTTGAAATATGTTTTCTCCGCGCTTCGCATTGGTTATCTTCCTCGAGTATTTGACCATTAAATAATATTAAGTACCACGACCCGGATAAAAGTTTGCGCACCCACCCCGCCCCGGTCACCGCATTGTAGAACTTTTCTTACTGCCATTTGAAAAGGCCTGTCGTGGCGGGATTTGGCTTCGCAACCGCACGTTTCCTCCACTCGAAGTGGGTTCATTTTTCTCTCGTCAAAAGTGATGTGCTCGCAAACAAGCATCGCGATTTCGTGAGACAAGAAAAAAAAGCGAAACTGGAGAAGATTTTGCCGCCGCTGTTCAACCAACGAGGAAGGAGAAAAAAAAATCTGCCTTATAAACTACCATCGCACGGTAAAAACTACCAGACCTTCCTTGGGCTATGGAATGCAACCTGAGCAGAGCATCCTTCTGCTGGGACCACCTTCCTCGCTGTAATAAGCGCAAGGCAGGCAAAGTCGCGCGACTGAGTGAATAAGAAAGCAAAAAAAAAAACACACAGAACAGGTTTCGTTCTCGGTTCATTAAACAGTTTACGGGCTTAATCTCTTGAGAAATTTAAAATTTATAATTATTCTTAACTCAAAACCGAGCTCCTCTGCGAAGGACCGAAAGCACAAGAAATCGCTGGACGCCGATAAAATTGGCCGGTTACCAAACACAGAGGCAGACTTAGTCGAAAGTTTGCAATGTTTTCTCTGATGGTCGTACGGTCGTCGCACGGTTGGATGCTTGATTGGAAGCAGCGCGAAGGAAAGGGGGGTCTGTGAAATCTTCGAGTTGTGCACTTTAACAAATAAACGATTTGTTTTTTTTTTGCTTCGTTTTATCTTTATTACTTCGCTCTCGTCGTCTAGGGGGAGGAGTGCTTTGGGAGCATTTGCACTCTTTGCAGTTGGGGATGTAGAACAGGAAGTCGAAGGCAATTGAGCAAATCTGCGGTAGTAATTTATGGATAATAATATTTTTCTTGGCATCTTTGCTTTCACCGCCATTGAGCTATGTATAAACCGAGTTTCATCGAATAGAAACTTTGAAGAAAAAGTACTTAATGAATAATTTGGTAGAACAGCAGTCCATCAAGCCGTTATACACATTTTAGCAAAAAAACAATTATGAATACCTGAACGAAGAACACTTCTAACTTCAACTGACCTGAAAAAAGAGAAAAAAATACCGCGTTAGTTCGTATTTGATGATTGATATATAAATGAAATGAATGCTTTTGCTCAAAAGGTACTTTTTTCGTATACCATCTGAAGATCCTAGCAAACAAATAAAAATAGGGAAAAAAGGCCCACTTCAGCAGAGAAAAATCGATAGTCCCTTCCGTCTGGCGAAACCACCCACGGCCGTCTGGTCAGTTTTAATTTTATTACTTTTCACCGCTTATCGTTACAATTGACATCGGGCCGACCGAACGAAAATGATAATAGAGAATCCCTGCCCAGCGTCAAAGTCGTACCATTTACCGACGACGGCGGCGACGGGGGATGGGAAGTATTGCGAAGACAGTCGACGACCCTCCTTTCCTAGCCGATCAAAACCCACATGGAACATTGAAACGTAAGAAGAAGGAAAATAATTTTTAAAAAGGGAGTCACCATAGGCAGCTCGGGAGAGGGGAAGCAACTTTCACTCACATTGAAATTAGCAACCGATTTGCATAGGATAGGGAGTGGATGTGGATCGAAACATACCTCAGATCAAACAAAGGGAACAGGGGCTGGCTGGCATGTTCCGTTGGACGTAATCGTGTATGTGTTTGTGTGTGTGAGAGAGAGAAAAATAACGAGTGTTTACAATACGCTGCCTAGTGACAAATTATGTCATTTACTACAGTGAGGAAAGCGGACACGATGGGAATTGAAACGAACGGAAATTGGGGTGAACGAATTGAATGTGTTTTGCGATATTGATTACATTACCGTAATTAGTCATGAGCTGTCACACGATTTATGGAGGACACTCTTGTTTTTTCTATCGGAAGCGACATGCTGCTACAAACCTCGGAATGTTATCGTGTGTTGCGAGGATTATGTTGGGATGAATGCGTAATCCTCTTGGTAGGGCTCTCTAGAATAAAGTGGTGTTTGTGTAGTATCGGTTGTCGGTACATAACAAACCGTACAGATGATAAACGGTTGAGCGAAAGAAATTCAGCTGTAGCACACAAATGGTAGAAGTGTCCACAAGTTTTCGATTGTCAATATGGCCTTTCTTCACAATTGTCAAGAGTCACACCAGGGATATAGCTGTCATGTACATAATTGCAGAGAATCTGTGCCTGTACTCCATTGGAAAATATTCGTTTGTTTTTTTCATATCGAGAGACAATTGACCAAGTGACACGCTTCACAATGTTAATAAATTCTATGTGCAATTAAATAGTTTACTTACATTGGTTATCAAGTAGTGACAGAGATACACAGATTTTATTTCAGTAGTTCCAAAAGATGCCTGTGTGGAAAATCAATGCAGTTTTCGTGACCCAAGACCGAGAACGAATCAAATGTTTACCTAAAGAAAATCTGGTAATACAACTCACGTACCCATCACCCGTTTGCAGATTTTAAGGCAGCGTATGATTCAGTGAAGTGAAAAAATAAATTGAGGCAGGCATTGTTTGTACGCAGCTTACCGCTCAATCTAATTAGACTGATTTATGAACCACTGCATGGCTCAAATTCAAGTGTCAGATTAACTGGTGAAATAACAGACGCGTTCGTAACGTTAGATAAATTAAGCAAGGCGGTGCACTGTATTCTATAATATTTTTTTTTACCATTTTCATGAGGTTTTCTTACAATTTTTTCAATGTTCTATGACGTTGTTAAAACGCGAAAAAGTGTATTTTTATTTCTGAAATTTCTTTAGTTACGTATTTTATTGAAATACTGCACTAATAAACTAACAGACATCATTTGCAGATTTTGTATATATATATATATATATATATATATATATATATATATATATATATATATATATATATATATATATATATATATATATATATATATATATATATATATATATATATATATATATATATATATATATATATATATATAAGTAAATTTATACATTATTCAAATCAAATTCTGCAATAACTAGAAAACATACAAGAGATGAAAATACAAACACACGATTTCTCCAAAATTCATTGGAGAAATCGTGTGTTTTGTTATAGCAAACAACACTGTAGACCATTGAAAAATGGTATAAAATCACAATAGAAAGTTATATTGAAAATAAAATGATTACAAGGGTCATTTCCTAGAAAATTTCACAAAAGTTCATTCAAACATGCAGATAAAAATATGTGTTCTCCGGCAAAGTTGTTTCTTGTAAAATTTGCTATAACTTTACCGAACGAAGTGGATTTTCAAATGCAAAAATTAAAAGTGTAAAAGTCGTTTCTCACTTTTTTCTCGAGAACTTTGCTGAATTTTGGAATTTCAAAGTTACGAAATTTCATATCCTAACGGGTGTTAAATATAAAATGAGAATTTTTTCCATCACACATAAAAAAATTTTTTTTTCATCGATTTCAGTATTTTTTATTAATAACATAATGTATTTTCTTAAAAAAAATACCAGTGAATGTTTGAGTAAGGGCCGTGGTCTGCCGTTCGACGCAACTTTGTTGCGATGCTCTCACAAGAACGTTGTACGGCACTTACGTCCATTTTTCGGATACAATTCCGGATTCTTGTAGTCAGTTGCTTCGTTTCCTTGGCCCTCCAATTGTTTTTATATACTAGGGCACTGAGTGAGCCAAAGAAATCCTCTATTGGGCGGCACTGGGGCAAGTTTATTGGGTTACGATCTTTCGGCACGAACGGTATCTTTTTTTCCTCAAGATACGCCAGCGTCTTCTTGGCGTAATGGGAAGACGCCTTGTCTGGCCAGAAGACGTACTTCCCATCCGCGTGATGCTCGTTCAGGAACGGCAGCAGGATTTTATCGAGGCACTCTTCTTGATAGATTTGTTGGTTGATTGCCAGACCGCTCGGCTTAAACCAAGGCTTCGAAATGCCCCGGTCGGAAATGGCGATGTACAACATTACCCTTTTTTCAAACTTGTGCTTGAACTTGTATTTCACTTCAGGCGGTGTGGATGACTTGTCGCTGGAGTAGTAATTATCATTTCCTGGAATATGCGTTTTGGACAGCGGAAAATAGCTTTCGTCGTCCAGAACGAAAGACGTCCCGCGGTATTTTTGGGTCATCCACCGACACTGTGTTTTAACCGTCTCAATCTGCTCCTCCGTGTACTCCGGCGACCTCGTCTTCTTCCTGCAGACGATTTCTTCCATTTGAGGGTCCGATGGATCAATACGTGGGAGCAGCCATATTTCCGACCGGCGTCACGCAGGCTGGTTGCGTCCTTGTTTTCAAACAGCTTCTTTAACGATGTCTTCCTCTGCTTCGTCATTATTGTCACCGGACGACCACTTCCGACCTTCCGCTCTACATTCAGGGAACCCAGGATACGATATACCGTACTGACAGGTACATTTTCTTCCTTAAAATGTGTCACCCTGAACTTTTTTCCTTGCTGGAAATGCGTTTCGTAGAACCGTACAATGCGTTCGCGGAGCACGTGCTGTTTCGACGCCATCTTTGCTTTGACTAAATTAAAACTAGTAAAACCAAACACGCCTACTGTTTCTAGGGAGCCCAAAGAGCAATTTTCTTGGAGAAAGAAAATTTTACGCTCTGTATTTTAGTTACTGAAAGGTATTGAAAAAATTCTCATTTTTTATTTAACACCCGTTATGTACATATTTCATTGAATTCCCACAACAACACAAAACCAACCAAAGCAATTGAATAAAATCGTAGTCCTATGGGATTGATGTATTCCGCCTACTCGTGTCCTGTCAGCTAATTCGGTCAAAATTGTCACAATAGCTGTATCGAGGTCAAAATCGCAAAAAAAGGCATAGCGAAGGGTTGAACTAGAATTAGAGTCTGCTTTTTTGGGTTCCAGAGTGATACCACCGCATTGACTATTGATTAAATTGTTTTTGCCCGTACTGGTGTTGGTGAATACCGATTCGGTTTTCGAGCGAGGCAATCGTTAGAAGGTCGGATGTTCGCCTTGAGAAGATCCTTGGCAAATTTCGAGAACACAACTTGCAGACACATCATCTGTTTATAGACTTCAAGGCTGCGCACGATTCAGTGAAACGCAACGAGTTGTGTTGGATTATGCAGGACCATGGTTTCCCAACAAAATGGATCAAGCAACGTGATACGTGCTACTTCTGACGGTTCCACATCACGCGCCAGGGTGGCGGGAAAAAATTCGAACGCGTTTATGACGTTGAATGGTCTGAAGTAAGGGAACGGGCTCTCGAACTTGCTGTTCAACATAGCCTTGGAAGGTGCTATTCGAAGGAGCGGGCTTCTAGGCGTCTTGGCTTCGCGGAGGATATCGATATCGTCGGTGTTAATTGTTCAGCTGTAAAAAAGGTCTTCACGTCTCCTAGAAAGGAAGCTGCGAGGATTGAACTTATCAAAAGATGTGTTACTGGTGGAATTCAGAGCGAAATGTTGGAAAAGATAGTGCAAAATTAGATTACGTGACGAAAACGGACTTACGGTTGGAAACTTGGGACATGGAACTACCGATCTCTCAGTTTCCAAAGGAGCACACGAGTGCTCTCCTCGATATTGAAATCCCGCAGGCTCGAAGTCGTAGCAATGCAGGAGCTGTGGTGGAAGGGCTTAATGGTACGTACGTTTCGTTCTACCAGGGCAGCGACAACACACATGAGCTGGGGACAGCTAGGGAGTATCGAAAACGACAAGGATGAATTCTACGCGCAGTTGGACCGTGAGTAAGACCACTGCTCAAAACACAAGGCTTAGTGGGAGGACGACCTACGACAGACCAAATCTTTACCATACGGCAGATCCTCCTGAAATGCCGCGAATACAGAACCACCCCGCACCACCGATTCATCGACTTCAAAGCCACGTATGACACTATCGACCGAAAAGAATTATAGAATGTCATGAATGAAAACGGCTTCCCGGGGAAGTTGATTGTGCAGATCACAGGTCGATTGTCGGGTCCATTTGAATTCCGCAGGGGGCTTTTACAGAGTGATCCTCTCAGAATGAGTCTCTCCTGCCTGCTACTCAACACTGCGCTACAGACTGTAATGTATCGAGCGGACATCAACACGTGGATAATGCTCGAGGAGAACCTGCGAGTACTGGAAGTTTTCAAACGACGGGTACTAAGGACGATCTTTGGTGGCATACAGCGGATCCAGTATTCAAAAGGTGGCTAATGCTAAACGGATATGCTGTGTGGGGTATGTTGCGAGAATGTCGAATATCTATCCTGCGAAGATGGTGTTTGCCTCGAATCCGGTAGAACGTAAACGACCAGGGGAGCAGCGGACAAGCTAAGTAGACCAGGTGGAGCAAGATCTGGCGGGAAGTACACGGTGTTCCAAGTAACCGAGTGAATCGGAGAAACTTTGTTGATCAAACCATGTCATTATGACGGAATGCCAGATGAACAATAATGTCTTAAAAATGGGTAAAATCAATATATCGATTACTAGAAAGATTTTGTATAAATAATGCATTTTGAGGTGTTTCTTTCAATATTAAAAAAAGGCTTTTAAAATCACCTTTAGGTTCCGCATGGGCTATGAGTGACCGGAGAAGTAGTTAGAAAAAATGGTAGAAACATGAGATTAAAGTATTTCGCCTTCTCGTGTTATGTCACGGTCGCCATTTAATGAACTAATTCAATCAGGAATATTCGCTTGGTTCTATCAATTTACACAGCGAACAGAATAACGGATGTATCAACTGGAGTGACCTTCGTCAATAACAATAGAAATGTTTTTCGCCTGCCTGTTGTCATTCGTAACTGTGTAAGTAACTTTGGAACTCACAAAAAGGGATAGAAAAGGAAAGCCGAATTAACTACAAAAGCTAAGCTTAGTGCCGAAACGTGCGGCCGAGTTCGAAATGTGGCTCCCGTCAGCCACCTAAATCTTAACGCCGAGCTTTAATCGACTGTACCTCTTTCAAGGTTACGGAAATTCACAAAAAAAAGAGAGAGCGATCTTGATTTATCTTGAGCATGACCTTTGTACAATAGAGTAAGTTGGCTCAACTTGTAAGGGGCTTTAGTCGCTTGAAGCTTGAAACTGTGAGACTGAGCGAGGTACACACGCTACACATCTGGGTAAGTCTTGCTCTTCTCGAGCATAGGAGCTCTTCGGAAACATGGAGATGGATTTCTACTAAGCCTAAAAGCTGACAGAGCTCTTATGAAATGGAAACCGATGAACGAGAAAATAACACAGTGCATTTTTTTGCCTTGGCTTCTGTGTATGATTTTTTAATGTAGTTTGATGGAAAAAGAAATTTTCTCGAGATTGAACCTGTTTTAGCTAAAGGGGCAACGATGGCACCATTTTGAATTCTTGAGAAATCTGAAAGTTTCTATGTTTTTTCGATGCCATTTCTTTTTGAAGCCCAATATAAAAATTCTAAGAGTTTGTACACATATTAGCATCTTAAAAAAAAACAGATCTTGAAGCGGACAAAAACAAAGCTCAAAACGATGATTCTACGAAAACGGGTTTGGCATAGTTTTAATATATTCCACAAAGCAAAATAATATCGCGTATGTAAAGCATTAAAGGTAATGCGCTAATATCCAAAAGTGCTGGTCAAATTATGTCTTATATTGAGTAAAAAAGTTTCAGAATTCGATTGGTAGGTGTATGATCCACGTAAAATGTCAGAAACATGTCAAGTTTGCTCCATTTCTTCTATAATAGGTTTATCACGACGTTAGATCAAATCTGTTTAATGTAATATTAAGAGCGTAAGCGATATTCAAACATAGAGTAACAATTTGTCTTCACATGATCCTTTCTCTTTTGTGGGGAAGGGGTCGCATTTTTGGCCAGGATCGGTCAAAACATAAAAATCTCGTTTCAGCTATGAGACAGAATCATTGCGTCTTCGACAAAGTTGATTTACTACTTTTCACACGCTTGAAGCCTATTAACAGCTATTTTTTTTTTTTTCAAAAAATGACTCTAAACCGTAAGATTATTGGAGGTAATGAGTTATAAGTAATGACAATCACCTTGATTTATATCTAGGAATTATGTTTTTTGCTGTTATATCACTAATCAGTGCTGTGTCCATCATAAGGCTGAGTACGAGCAAGCTTCGCTTTCAGGGTTTGGTTCGATTTGTTTACTTTTCGAATGTTCAATTAATTCGAAGTGAAGAGGTGACATATACCTATGATAAAACCACCTCTTAACTGATTGCATGCAAGCCTGAGCTGTAACTTACAACACTTGTATCTGCAACCTTGCATGCAAACTGCTTATATCGACTTGTTATTGCAAAAGCATTGCACACGAGTGTTAACACTGTTGCGGTGCTTCGGTGCAATCCGGTACAATACCACTTCGACTCACTTGTATCATGATTTCTTACATTGCTCTTAGTGAGTAGTAAGTGTTGGCAGTGATTGGAGGCATAATCAAGTGAAGGAAAATTACACTCATTTTACTAGCAAACTTACATCAACCTTATTTTCTATACTGCTCCACCAAGTGAAATTGACAGAGGAGACGGGGATTAGTTACTGGAAAGCCATTTTAAAAATATGTAATCCTGAGCAACAGTCGCAATATAATTCTGAGTAATCGTAGATGATAACAAGTAATTAATATTATCATAAACTGCATAAATAATTGCGAGTATTCATCACTGATTATTCCTCAGTAATCTAAATAATTAGCATAAACACTAGCAATCTTTTGTAATCAATAGCAATCTATGCTAATTATTACTACTACCACTATATTAGTAATTATCGATAATCACGCGTAATCATAATTACTACTAGTGCAGAAGTAATCACAGTTAATTTTAACAGCGGTCGTACATTGTAACTAAAATCACCAAACTTAGGCGATTTTTCCTTCGAATAAATAAGTTTGCTAATAGCACAAAAAATACTCTATTTTTTTGTATTTTTTAAACCCGATTTCCGAGGTGAATCGAATAACACATTCCACTCAGCTCAGACGTAACACAAACAGGGAGATTTCCCCATATGTGATATTCAATAGCCCACGATGGTGATGTTTTCAATTCTAAATTGCAACCAAATCCTGTTGCAAAAATTTTCGATGTGGAACACTTAACAGTAAATGTGGGCCTTTCTTATGACCGGCTCTTCATCATGTCTAAAAATGGGATATTGTTTTTCATTCCCAAGTGTATCAATTCATTGGAGAAAATAAAAATTTTTGAAAAATATTGGTGCGAAATTGCAGCCTCTCCTCCCCGGGAGAGAAATGCAAAACTAGACAAGATTATTACAATGCAAACACTCACAGCCACACAAACAAACACACACTGAAACACAAAACCGTATAGTTTTCATTCCTTCGATGCATCCTTCAGATTGCAGGTCCAACATTGGCATTCCATCTCGCCATTGAGAAGGAGGAAGGAGTGAGAAAAAAAACCGTCCCGGCAACGTTTTGTGATGACAACTTCTCCGGAGGGGTTCTCGCAAACCGGGCGACCGACGAGCGGACCGACAACATAACATGGGCGCACGGCGTTGGCACGATGTGACACTCGGTCGGACGCCCGGTGACACCGAGATACCACCTCGCCCGCTCTCGCTAGGTCTACTACAGTCGCCGTCATCATCGTCGTCGTTGTAGCTGTTGCTGTTGTTGTTGTTGTTGTTGCTGGTGGCGGCAGTTTCAATGATAATAAAGATTCGACTATCTCCGACATAGGTAACTGAAGGAACTTCACCGAGTCACAGGTCTGCAATGATAAAAGTCTCCTAGGATGACAACTTTGCTGGCAGTCCTCCCGGTGACGTTTCTCGCCCGACTTGCCTGGCTGCTGCTGATGTGCTGGGGCTGGGGTGGTTGAAATTTACAATGCCACACTGTACAAATGATAATAAATTTCCTTCCGTACCTTGTCCATGTCCTTCCTCGCACTCTGCCCACTTTGGCGAGGATTTTCAGACCAAGCGGGCGATTTTTATTTAACTGCTCCTATACTTCCCCGTAGAATACACGGATGGTGTCGGAACGACTCCTGCATAATTTCACACAGACAGAAGGAAAAGGCAACGATGGCGAAGATAGCTCGGTGAAAAGTCATCTACGTTTGCCGACACGGTAAACTTCTAATTTGCCTGTGCGCCAGCCGTCTTCGACCCGGACCCGAGCTGGGAAGTAATCGAGGATGACAAGGTGGGTGAGCAATCCCATTTGTATATTTTACTTCAGTCTCACCCGACGCAGACAACATCCTACTGTGACAGGCGTGGGTCGCTTTAAACTTTTCTAATTGATGGTAACACTTTGGATTGTTTGATCTGTACAATAGGGCGTATCGCTTTTGGTAATGACTGAACATTGCCAGCGACATTTAGTTAAAATTTAAGATAATTAGTCATCGATAAGCCGCAAAAGTAATCACTGTAAAGCCTTCGTAGCTTGCCTCGAGATAATTCCGAAAGAGTCTTCGCTCTGCTGTATCTCTAGCTGAGTAGTAAAAAATTAATGCCACAAACGCCACGGAGTCCGCCCAATGTTGTTCGAGTGAAATCAGCATCTATTTGCGTGTAGGAATAGAACAAAGTGGCGCGCCACACCGACAGGCCTCGAGGGAAGCTATAAAGCGATAACAATCAACGAACCAAAGAAAAAGTATCGCTGATCTGTTCCGCAGCTGCCATGGGATCTTTCTTCAGTCAGTGCCATCGCAGCCATTATCGGCACGGCCGCCAATGCCGTCCCGGTTGTTACGGCTGTCGTCGTCACTGCAGGGAGAGAGAGAGAGACCTTCAATCTTTCCCCCATCAGTTAAGTTATAGCCTGAGAGCCCAGCCAGAATATCCACAACCGCCATGTTTGTTGCGGTGCATGCAGATCATTATCGTCCATCTCGCATTTTGCCGAGCATCCACCGGCAAATCCTGACAGTGACGGCGCACGGTGTGTTTTCATTTCCGCTTTTTATGCGATGTAAATATTTCTTTGCCTTATCTCGTTGCCATTCTATCTGAGCCCCGCTTTAACTGTTGTAGGCAACTGTAATTTTGCGGTATTATCCTCGTATGGCATGGCAAATACGTACCTACACCTCGCGATCTGATGTCGCTGGTGTTACAGTGATGGAGCATATTTTTTTCTGCTTCTTCTTTTGCCTATCCTTGTTTGAAAGATCATTAAAAAAATAACTCGACTCTCAGCACAGAGTGTGGTTTCTGTCAAATCAAATGTTGACTTTTTCTATGGAAAATTATTAAAGTTTTGCTGGTTCATGCTCAAAATAAGTTTTTCTACGATATTTCGACCAACATTCACACAATTCGAGGCATGAGTTCTGAGCTTGGTTATAATTTAGCAGCTGTTTTCAGGACCAAAACTAAGTGTCTCAACCTACATAATAATCGCTAAAAAGTATGAAAGCCGTTCAGCCTTTTTTGAGCAATTTTAACCAATTCCCGGTAGTGCAACGATGCACGATGAAACTATTGAGTATCGTTTGAGAACAGATTGATATTCAATATGCAATAAAGTTTGTGTCAATTGAAGTTCATTTACTGAGGTAAAAACTGATTTTTTTTCCACGGGGAATGGGTTTATATAATCCGGTCCTTTCGATAATATGTACAATCAAACTTGAAAGTAGCAAAAGTTTGAGATCTCATTAAGCTTTTACGCGAATTCATTAGCGAAATCGAATTTGAACTTGCTAGGGATATCACCTCGACTAGTGGCTGTACAAAACTTTTAACGAGG
This sequence comes from Wyeomyia smithii, assembly GCF_029784165.1. Taxonomy (NCBI): domain Eukaryota; kingdom Metazoa; phylum Arthropoda; class Insecta; order Diptera; family Culicidae; genus Wyeomyia; species Wyeomyia smithii. The sequence goes on from NC_073694.1 coordinate 45,224,140, forward strand.
ATGCTGCTCATAACTCATCTTCACGTGCATTCTTCGTATTCCGTAATAACCGAGTACGTCTTTTGGTCACTAGATTATGTTTTAGTGTATTGCATAAATAATAACAAATTTATTAATTTTCATAACAAAAATTATTTCAATTACATAGTTCCCCTGAGTGAGACACAAACCGGTGTCGAAACGTTGGACAAAATCGAATAACTTGTGCCAAACTTCTTTTTGATAAGCAAAATAATTTGGTAATAAATAAATATTTTTCAAATGCACAATAGAGTGAGCTCAAAATTTGAATGGAGCTTTATCTTGATTTGAATAGAGAGCTGAATGTTTTCCTAATGTCGAAGCTTGGTTGGTGGTTTCGGGCACTTCCATTCTGAACCACAACAGATACAGATCAGCTTAACAGGTCAGTGGCATTAAAACTGTGCAAAAATCAATAAGAAAGTGGAACAACCCATGCGGGAAAACTGGATACAAATCAAATCTAACCACAATGTATGTTTACAGTTTACTCTGTCTGCAGTCTGGGTGTCCTTCATGGCACCAGTCTTGCACAGATAGCACCTCTAGGGGAGAACGGGTCCGGCGGGAACAGTTTCAGAAAGCGACTACAAGGATGTTTCGGTGCTTGTTTTCAGATTTCCAAAGTTCCATACCCGAGAGAGTGATTCCGCTGATTGTCGATGTGTGTTTTGCCCCGTTCGCTCTTGCAAGTACGGTGGCCATCCTTGGGACATTCCACTGCATACGGAGACAGTAGTGTCACATGGCAAAAGGTACGGATAAATTGCATTTACTATTGTTTGCCGTCGGTTGGTTGGTTTCGTTTGAACTTTTTTATGTATGCCTCAATGTTCGACTTCATGGAACAAATGTCACTCATCTTTTCGATGCACAATTTATCTAGCTACCCGGTGCATGCAGCAGTGAGCATGATAGGCGCTCCAACCTGTGTGATTTACGACTGCCCGATGTTGAACACCGGCTGTAATAACAAACTTATGACCAATGGGAAAATGGGATTGTTTGTGCTGCAGTGACTGTGATTACATTTCGATTTTGTTCCACCGGAGCGCACTGAATCCGTTTAACACTGTTGCCGCGCGAAGGCCCGCGCAAGGATTCCATTTCCGTCCCCAGCCCCGGGACACCGCCAACGGAATCTAATTCAACAAATAAATCTTCAATCAATCCAATAAAGGAAATGAGTAAAAATAAACCCATCAAATTCTGTTACGGCCACAAAGCGAACCTTTTCTATCAATTTTCCCTTTTTCGCTGCGAGATCCTGCATAAGTAAAGAGAGAACGTCATTTTGCGGAAATTCCTCTTCCGCGTCGCCACACACCGTAAGCAAAGCATGACTTGGAGTGCCTCATCAATCAACAGAAAGTGAAATAATTTGAATAAAAAATCAATTTGTAACTCTGTCTTGCCAGCTTCCGGTTCCCATTTTTCACCCTTTGTCAGCTTTTTTTTTTTTTTGCTCTCCGCTAGAAGTAAAACTTTAGTTACCGGCAAGTTGTGACGCAGCAGAAGAATATCCAAATGATTATATCGAGCAAGAAAGCCTATCTGTCAACAAGCGGAGGCCACTTTTGTGCCTTTCGGTTGTTTGTCATTTAGGGGTTACTCACTTTTCAATTTCTCGAGCGTTTCCCCGACCGAGCGGGGCCGGTCAACCGGTTAGTTAGCGTCGAGGCGAAATTACTCCCAGTCGAACGGCTTCTGCCGGCCCAGGAAGGAGGAAGGTTTGTTAAGAAAAGCGAACCCTTATTTAAATTGGCTGTCTGCGGTTAAGGTACCCGGCACCATAATGGCCCCCTCCCGCTACTGCTACAGGGTTCGCAACCCACAAGCCGATATAGAGCGGACATCCCAACAAATGGGATGCGGCTTCCCGTTTCACTTTACCAAGGATTGACTTCATCTGTCGCGAAATGGGGACGAAATGTTGTAAATAAAAAAATTAATCAATTGAATGAAAAGCTTCCGGGTAAGGCGATTTAACGACGTTTTGTTGGGGCTATCATTCATGGAGAGCTTTCGGTGGAGTATCAAATCGTACATGAATCAAGCTTACAGCGAAAGTACTCTGCGTTGCTTTTGGCGTTCCGGAGTAATTGTTATTGGAAATGAATAACAAATAAAGTACTCTTCTTGACGTGGGCTTTGCGCAGTGAAAATAACGATAACTACGACGATCGTTCTGAAATCCCGAGTATTATTTACGAAATCGAAGCAAAGCGCGAGTTGGTTGACTTTGGAATCACTGCACGACACACCAGCAGCGCTCCTAGATGTGGTATCTGGAACTTGCTGACAGTAGTTTGTTTTGCGGATAGAAAACGCCGATTTCTTTTTATTATTATTCACTTGCATTATAAAACAAACTGGCTGTAACAAAAGCTGAATGATCTTGCCTTCCTCTTCTTATTGCTTTTCTATTTTTTGAGACCCTGAAATGTACCTTTCGAAACACCGAAAATGAACCACGCAAAATAGATAAACAAATAAAATAATAATTTAATCATGGATTACCTTCTCGTCAAACTCTTTCTCTCTTGTGTTTGGTCATTTAAAAACTTTACAAAGCCCGCTACTGCTGGCCGCTTCGGAATTTTTATTGTTCTTTTCTGTTTGAAAAAAGGGACGCATTTGTTTGCCCTCATTGGTACCTTTCGCATTCGGGTCGTCTCGGCAGCATAAACGATTTCCTTCGTCCGTCCGTTTCCGTCCAAATCGGTGCGGTTTCGGTCAGGTGTGTTTTTATTTTTCTGGCTAGAAAGCTAGAGAGAAGGAGGCTAGGGTGTGATAATGATGCTTCAGAGGCTACCGTCCGCAACACGTGGGATTGGCTACCGGGTCTCGAGGAGTGCTAGCGTTTTCGTTTGGTCATACAATTATGATGATGAGGATGATGATGATGATGAAGATGGATAACCCTTTGGCCAGGTTGGAGTGTTTGTCAAGCCCTTCGGATTGCGTTAGCACTTGGATCTCGCTTCAAGGGTGGTTTGATGAAGTTGTGAACGTTTCACTCCATCGGTTGGTTATCATCACAAAGAAGGTTCGATTGGCTCGTAGATATAAGAAGTATGGCGGCAAACGGGAAATTGTTTTACCCAAACTCAAGTAATCTGCGTTGAAGAATGCACTTTTTTCTGTGAAATTATGGTTATTACATGAGAATAAAAGAAGGAAAGGAAATATCTAAGGTTTTGTTACAACTTGCTCACAAGTTCCTCTCGATGAGATGAAAAAACGCTGTTATGACTAGAAGGTAGAGGAAAAATATTACATTTAATTATTTAAAACACTTCTCTGCTTGACAGGAATCAATTTATTTATATCGATTCATCTATTTGCTGAAACCATAACAACACTTGTGCGAAATGACCCCCACTTCAAACTGCACGATCATCGACCCCGACCTTGCTGAATGTAAAATTATCCGACAACCGCCATTATGTGTAGGTACTCGGGAACCCCATGTCAAATCATATATTTTCATGAACGAATGCAGAAAGCTGTAAATATACGAGTAGGTATTATACTAACGTAAACGTTGCAACCTCCCAATTATAGCTTCTCCGCCCGCCTTCGAAAGCCGCCACTGGCCCGAACTGCAGCCAATGGGGCCTTGGCACGGGAGCGACAATTTCAGTGCGTTTTGGTATGAGTGCCAAAAACTAGCAGTAAATTTATTGAGCCTGGAAATTAACTTCCACATCGTTTCGAAGCGAAAGAGACAAAAATCGAATATAGTCTAAATGGTCGTTCGTCCGAGCCAAGCCGGCCGGGGCCAACCTGGCGGTGGTGGTAGTGGGAGGATTTTGTCTGTGCATGAGCTGGCACCGAAGTCTATCCGGCAAGTATTAATGGCGTGTAGCATGTTGCAGACTATTAAATTAGCATGTAATTTACCGATCACCATTTGCCCCGGATGGAGGTGTTAAAGTATGTACTTGGAAAAAGTGTCCGCTTCAATGTCCTGCACGCCGAACAAGAGGGACGCGTGCGTTTGGAAAATGTGCAAACGCAAACAGACTGCCCTGCTCGGCGGCGGAGTGCGTTATTTCGAGCCGGTGGTGGCGATTGCTGAGTGGCTGTTCCGGTGAAGGATGAAAATGAATGCAATTAAACCTGGTAGTGGGTTATTGGATTCGAATCGAAGGGGACACTCCAGAGTGGTTAATCTCATCAATTTACCCCGTTCGAAATTTACCCCTTCATGGCCAGATTTTGCAAAAACAGAAAGTGTTTTTATTAATATATGTTTTCCACTTATCTCATCTTCATATCGATTCAATTTATTTATGTGCTCACGAAATATGTTTTCTATCAAGGGAAGTTTGAACCAAAAGAGTTAGCGAATTGCAAAGCACAATGACGCAAACTAATTGTATGTTCACAATTCACTAATTCACAAGCACAGATTCCTGATTCCACTGATTTTTTACGCGGTTGACAGTACCCGCGTAATTTGAAAAAAAAAATCGGAAATTTCCAGACCATATGCATTTGAAAGATTGTCAAAAAAACTGCGTTACTCATAGGAGTTCAACAGTTCCTAGTTGTAGTTGTGTTCATTGGGTTTAGTTTAAAATCTAAATGTGATTGCTTCTCGTATATTAATATCGTATCGTATAACTGGATGTACCGGTATCAGAAGCATGTCTAGACGTGCAATACACTGCCACAAAAAGCATGCTAAAAACAGCCCTGTCCCTAAACGTAACCAGAATCAACTTTTCGCCGATGTCATTATTAGAGCACCGCCAGGAAAAAATAACTAAAGAAAAACATTATAAAAAACAAATTTTTGATTTTGACGATAAAAAACACCTCGATTTATTTGACGAGATAATGTTGCAAATAATTAGCCCTTGACAGAATCCTCGTGAAAATGCAACATAGAAGTGCTATTAGCTCTGTTGAAGTCTTGAAACCACCAAAAAATGAAGGTACAGTTCAACACGCATGAACACATTGTAAATAATAAAAATTAAATTTAGTTTCGTAAACTATTCGGGAAACTGCTCCAGTATTCATCTCAGCCCATGTATTCATCTCATACATTATGAGAACAGAATTTAAAACAGGGACAAAATGCATATTTTCTAACTAAACCAATCTACTAATCCATGGAATGGATTCTTCTTAGTTCGCTTTAGATTTCACATAAAGTAGAATCCTTAAAAACTTACTTCAAAGCTCTAAATTTTATATTATAGTCGAGTATCTGCACTCAAAAACTCATTTAATTCAATCATCTATCTCAGAAAACAAAATCCGCGCATTGTTCTATACGGCTACAACGGGACTCGTTCAGCAGCCAACTAAAGTTTTTTTCATCACTAGCGAATAACTTTTTATTTTAATCACTAAACAAAATTACTCACTACATTAATCTTGCAAATGTTCACCTCAAAGTTCCAAAAACAAGCTTGAAATAGCAGAAATATATGAGATGAATTTCTACAACTTCTAAATTTCAATGTATGTATTTTCATCTGTTTTTATTGCGTTGAAGAAAATCAAGCGTTGCCAAATCAGTCTCTGTTAATACGAAAAAATCTTACTGAAAATGTTAAATTATTCCTACATAATTGACATAAATCGACAGCAGTGCAGTGGTTACCTAGGTTATCAATTTTGCACGTAAACAACTACAGCAGATATCTAGGGAACCTACTACGACGGGCTGCGGCTACGTTCATTCATGAAAGTGTGGTTCATTCATGATTAACAGTGTGATGAATATTGGGGCGCCGTGAGAGGAATAAATGAGCAGTGATTCAAGTTTTGAGATGGATATGGAAGCTTTGTGAAAAATGGTTTGTTTTACAAAGTTCTGGATAAATCCAGACAAGTTTACTTAATATACAATACTGGGTGACTCTGTCAGAGCACGTGAGCGTATTTTGTTAATTTGTTGATTGATTTCGTGAAAATTTGGTGTTTAATACGGGCATTCTTCGTGAATATCGACTTAATGAGATGAATAATGGAGCAGTTCCCCTAAGTTTTCCCAAAATGAGTTCCTGAATACAAACAATGAAGCTCTAAATGTGAAGAAAAAAATATCAGCAATGTGATAAACTATTTTATTAATTTAACCACTATTACTTATGATAAAAAGTTGTGATACAAGTTCACAGACAATAAAACTAAAAAAGTGTTGAGAAAATGGAAATAAAGGCAATGTTATTTGAACCGTTTTGACCCTACTGTTTGTTGCGTAGGAATTACAGGTCACCTACGAAAAGATCGTGTTATAGTGAACAATTCAATGCTTCTTTATTTACATGGCTTAAAATTTCGTGATTCGGAATTACCACCAAAATCATTTAAGCTTATCGAAATACGTTTATTCTTGAAAACGATTGAAATATTAATAAAATACTTGCGAACACAAGCTTCAAGAGAGAACTTTTTTCGCTATTTCTCCAACCATAAATTTGCTGCAAAATATATTTGTTGCCTTCAAGTGCAAATAAATACGCAAAAAAATAAACTTGTTGAGTTGTTAGGTTATTTTAAATTAGGGGTTCAATTTTTTTCAGTGTATATTTGTCTACAGAGCATTTGTGTCTAAGTGATTGAAAGTAGTGAAAAAATGAGAAAACCGCTTTATTTAGTTTATTTTAATGGACCCCTCGGGCACCAAGACGGTTTTTAAAAATGTTGTATTTGCAATTCTTGATCTTTTCACTCATCTGTTTGAATTTGTCATTGAACTCTTTACAAATTGCACGTTTTTTTAAAGAGGAAAGATAGAGCTCTCATTCGAAGTAAAAAAAAAAAAGAAATAAGCCGCCATCTTGGATTTTATCAGAAAAACATGTTTCCAAGCAAGTTAGCAACCACTGATTTATAATTTGACATCACCATTGGAAAGCTGAGAAAAAATAATTTAAAATACATTCATAAAACAAGGTGAGCAACGAGTTCACCTTGCCATTCAGCTTACTTTTCGAAACCGGGTTTCGATCAGTTCAATGGATGACACGCGGCCAATATCAAAGCAATGCAATATGCTGAGCCTTTTTTATGGAAAAGAAAGTTAAAGGTTTGGAATGCCCAGGCGTTGGTCCATTTTGAAAATTAAGGTTGAAGAACAGAAATCAATAACCAATCAACCAAGCTGTAATTGAAGCTAAGAATGAATATACGAAATAGTGAATGTCAGGGATATAGCTACATTTTGCATTATTTATCATCGTGTTTTCAAATATTTGATTTGAAAAACCTAACCTAACCATGAGACTTTTATTCAACCGATGAGACGGTTAGTTATTAAAAAAGCTAGAGTCATAGAAAAATATAGGTCAAATGTAAATATAAAATAATCATCCCTCATTCGCTAACAGGACGCACGCTCGACGTCAACCACCGCAACCGCTCACTAATATTCCATGAAGAGCAACCACTGATGCGCGCCGGACAAACTGCACCAATTCAATTGAGCGCGGTTCATTATTCTGTCCAACAATTACTTTGTCCGCATCCTTGCCTGTTTAGAGAGGAATGAACTGGAACTGCACCCCAGCCCAGCACACTGGCAGCAGCATCGTACTAAAGTCCACCTATACGCACGCTGGCAAGCAAGCAAGCAAGCAGACCGGGAATGACCAGCCAGCTGTCACGGTTTACCAGTAGCCAGTAGTGAGAAGGCGGAAAAGCGACTGGACACTTTCTTGTATTGTTTTTCCGGCTTCCTTTCATATGTATATAATCTAGCCAGAGTGGTCAGACCGCTCACACTGTTCCAAAGCGACAATGCAAAGAGAAATCGATGAGGGAGGGGATTGCAATTGAATAGCCTCACTTAAGCACGTTGATTGATCCATTGATCCATTAGCTCACTAAAGGTCCATTGTGGTTTATAAGGTTTGCCTTCATCCATTGTGTGTATTCGTATGCTAATCCAAAACCGTGGTGCGACGATCTAGCCTTTACGGCTGCTATTCGTCTCTTGAAGCTACCGGGGCGGCGCTGTGATATTACGTTAGTCGTATCCTAAAAGGAAGTGAGGCAACTTCTTGCACGACATAGGTACCACAGTTACTCGCACTCGTGTACCTCCTGTGCGCTATCCTGAGTGACAGCGGGGGAAATCAACCGGTAGCGAATTGAATCGGTGGAAAAAAAGAGTAGCAGCATCGAGAACGTACGAGCACCATGAAAGCGCGTCTGGCAAATTACAACGCTTTGCCTCGTATCCGTGCGGAACTATCTGGGCAAACGTTTGCCGCCGTTTGTGGCGGCGGCGGCGGGACTATTCGTGCGCAAGAAACTGGTTTGGCCGTGTTCGTCCTGCCATGCCGTGTACGGTGAGCGCACAGTTCGTAACGGACCCGTGGAGGGCACCGAGCACCGACCGCGAGGCCTATTTATTATTTCGGTGAATAAAGTCTTCAATTAATCCCTGTTTTGCATAAATAAATTATTCCTTAATGTATGTACTGTTCTCATGAAATAACAATAAATTTCGAGCTAGCCCTTTTTCCTTTCTGTGTGTGGTGGCTAGAGGCGGTGTAACCGTTTAGTTTTTGTCTGACTGTATGGATGTATAGCAAAAATAGGAGATCTAGCCTGATACCCGGCTAGCGATGCGCTTGTCAGGTTAAGACGATCCTAATAATTTGTCACAATTTTTAAGACATGTGTTGTAGATTGTGACCCTCCCAGCTAGCCTCGAGGTATGATGCTAACCTAACAAGCCAGTCGTCGTATGTTCGAGTCTCGGCTCGGAAGAGATTGTTTGTGTCAAGAGGATCGTAGTGCTACCCCCGCAATTGTCTTGTACACTTTAACAGTTGGCTGCGAAGTCTGTGTAATAAACAGAAGGTCGAGTTCCGAATCGGAATATAGCACCAATGCTTTGCTTTTTTTCGTAGATTATGTCTATAGGATTGTAAGTTTTCAATTAAAAAATATTTCCAGTGAGTTCTAACCGTCCTGTCGGTAGAAGTAAATGGATTTTTGGGTCAACATTAACTTAAAAGAACACACGACACCTCCTCGACGTCTGCACTTTTCAAGTAAATCTACCGCGGAAGGTGATACAGTCTTATTTATTTTCCTACTGAGATGGCCTGGGATTTTCGTTGAAATGATGTAGAGTAACTTTCCATCAGAGCCAGAAGCTATGTATCGAAATACATACGAACGAAAACCTGCTGCAAACACTTCTAGTATCGTTTGTCGCGCTTAAAGAACCTCCTTTAAATATATCCTCGAATGCCATAAGAAAGATTACAGCTTATGTATAACGATCGATAATAAGAACAAGAGAATTATTGTCGTTGTCGCAATTCACATTGTGATGACTATTCCTAAAGTGTCGATACGGAGGTAACGTAGAGAGCCGACGGTTTTTTCATTGGGTTTGTGGTTTAATGTCGACACCTGACAATTCTGCAATGGTAATGCGTATCTGTCTTGCTGAATATGCTGGATCTGTTCTACATTCGGGCATCCCAACAACCTGCAGAGACTTCCCACATAAAACATGTTAGTTTCGGTATCTTCTCGTAGTTAAAAAAAAACCTAAATTAATCCACCTAGCGGTCATTCGGAAAAACAGCGGCAAACCACCAAATACCACCCAATATGGGTATTTTCGGAATCGTAATGATGCACTGGAGCCACAAATTGACTTCAGACACCATTATGAATTCTAGGATGGCAAATTGTGGTTTCTGTGAGCATCTCCGGATCTAGAATGATACACAGCAGCTGAAATCGACCACAGACCCCATTTTGGATTCTAGGATGGCGTCTTCCGGTTCCTGGAAAACAGTGGAAAATGATCAAATTACACCCAATATGGGTGTTTCTTCAACCAGAATGACGCTCAGAGGCCAGAAATTATTTTAAATACCATTTTAAATCCAAGATGGCGACTTTCAGTTTGTGACAAACAGTCTAAAATATCCAAATACCATCCAATATGAGTATCTCTGGAACCAGAATGATGCAATGAGCTAACAATTGACCTCAGCCACCATTTTGAATCGCTTAATGGCATCTTCTTGGAAACAGTCGAAAATGACCAAATAATACTCTAACTAAATAACTAACTAAATAGAGTAAAAATTAGACAACTACAACAGAATTCGATTGTTAGGATCCCGCACAGAATGTCTGCTTGTGTTGATGCCAGAAAATTATTTTGTCAATAAACAAAGAAAAAATAGAGCAACTATCCGTTTAGTAGTGAACTAACTAGCAAATAAGACAATTTTTGACAAATATTTTAAGCAAATAATTTGATATTACACGGCTAATATTGATCGTCATTTCAAGCAAATATTTGCTTCGTATAATGCACTCTTTGAAACTGCTTTACACTTTCACGACGTAAATTTCGCGTTTTGATACGGTATTTAATTTTATTGCAATATTGTATGGGAAATTTTTCAAGAAGCTCGGAAATCACGGGATCCCGGGAATCAATATTTCTATTCCCGGGAAAAGGTAATTCCCGGGAAATCGTTCCCGGGATTGCAAACCCTACTCACTAGCCAACCAGACTGAAAGAAACAAGAGCTTCGGGACTTGGTATGTACGTAGCTAAACTGCGTTGCGGTCCAGAAATCATACGTCTTCAGGCTCAAGTTCAGCCGAGTAAAAAACGTCCGATAGTTCGGTGGCTGGAGACCACAGCGTTTTCTCTCAAACCGTGATAGGGATTACATCAAAGGCTCTGAAGTTTATAGGATACTTCCAGGCAGGGTTGTAAATTTTCACTGTCAGTGACAGATTCTCAGTTGAAACTGAAAACTTCGAATATCAGTATCAACACGAACGAGTTGAAAGTGATAATTACTTTCAGCTCCAATCAGTTGACAGTGGTAATGCTGACTGGCAGCATTACTATGATTTCGCACACGCTATGTTGCTCTAGCGATGTTTATGCGGTGTAGGATGATGGTGTCTACTCCATTACCTTCATGCAATGCATTGTCTCAGAACAAATAATTTTGAAGATACATCATTTATATCACTGACATGATTACTGACTGATCATTGGCTCGGGTGACACTCAAAATCAGTTTGAAGAGAGTGAGAGTGAAACTGTTGTTGTATTATTTTCATATTTCCGTGTCGAAATTTCGCAACACTGCTTCCAGGATGGAATGGACATCACAAATGAAAGATTTCTCTGTCTGTTCCAGAATCAGATCGGGTGTGATGCCAACTTACTTCATAAGTTTGGTCAGTTCGGATTCAACACACGGGGTGAGTACCTGTTTGAACTAGTCAGCCTATAAATACGATGAGTCCTATGTCGTCTCTCTGGAGTATAGGCTAACTAGCTTGAATACTTTACTTCTAACAACGGTGATGTATGCAAATTAGGGAACAAATCAACGCTTTTAGACAGCGGTCTTAGATCCTCTCTATGCAGCGCCTCGAAAACAGAGAAAGCCGGAAGTTGGGATGTCTCTGATGAACCCAGTTTATCGGACCATAGATATATCAGCTCTGACATCGAGGCTATTCCTCTTAAGGAGAACATTTCAGGAAACTGAGAGAACTAACTGGAACTCTTTCAAGTAATATTCGGTCAACTCGAGGACATCATACCAGGAAAATATATGAACTCCGGTTGAAATGGACATCGCAGCAAGTGATTTACAACACAGTTCCACCGAAGCTTTTACTACTCGGTTAAAAAATGGACAGTCTGCCGTGATGTGCCCTGGTGGAACGAAACACTTGTTCAACAGAGTCTCTGGATTGAACTTCGATGAGCTAACGGAACCTCGAATTTAGGTGTGCTCGCTAGTAATCTGTTCGGAGACGAAGACTAATCTTATGGGCACTATGCTCTTTTAAGTCTGTGAAGCTTCCAGGACCAAATCTTCCTGCAAAAATCGAACTGAGTCATCATGTCCGAACTTATCGTTGCGCCAAAACAGCTCTAAATTGCTTAGTGACGAAGATCCACAAGACTCTGTTGCGCTTTTCTTGATATTGAGGGATCTTTCGGTAACACGTCTCTTGCATCTAGTCACACGACTTTACAAAATCAGGTACCTATTCGATAATACTTCATGAGCTGGATCCAAGGAAAGTTTTCGAGTAAAAAAATCACAGTTGCATTGTGAGATACGTCTGTCACAGTAGTCTCAAGAAGCAGTTCTTCTTTCCTTCTATGGTTACTGGTGGCAGACGTTGTTCTTAACAAGCTGACTACGATGTAATTGGTTATGCTGATGACGTAGTCTTTATTGTTGTGGGCAATGCGATGCAATTCGATCAAGTTGTAGTAAAAGTAAGCGCCACCTACAAGGGCGTAGCAAAAATCGAACTAAAACAGGCATTATATCCATTACCAACCGAAAAACTCATTCTATCACTCCTTCGCTACTGAATGGGGCCAACTGCAGCTAAGCTCTTATACAGGCGTTATATCCATTACCAACCGAAAAACTCATTCTATCACTCCTTCGCTACTGAATGGGGCCAACTGCAGCTAAGCTCTGCATGTTGCCTCTGCATCTTCATGTGAAGCAAGAGGCTGAGCTTGGCGCACTAAGGCAGAACAGATATATAACAATGCTCGAAGATGACTTATCAAGACGAGAGGAAATCGCCTTCACACGCACTGACGGAACTACTCATGCAGCATCAGTCATAGTAACCCATGAGTCGTCAGCAGAAAACAATTTATGGCTCTATCAGTCGAACTCTAACCGTGATGGCAAAAACAGTAGGGGTGGCATCAGAAATGTGCGCGTTCAAAGAACGGTGTCGAGAATGGACATCGTGCCGCACTTTGTGGACGTCGAATACGCCCTTTTACATCTTGACATTATTGAGCAACAATCAAAGCATCGAAAGAAATTTCGGTTCCGGACGGCCGACGACGCTGAGCGACAAGAAGCTCCAAAGTATGCTGAAGAGGATGACCGAGGGAAAAATGGCTGCATCGAGGCGTGCGTTTGGCCGGGAGGTCGGTACAACCGGCCAAACAGTGAAAAAGTACCCTTCGAACACGAACATACGTGTCAGGAAGCGGCAGTCCCGTCTACTGGTTTCAAAGCTGCAGGCAATGATGCACTGGTAGCGGCTTAATGACATGGTCAAGTTTTCCGGCGAATCGTCGCGGTGCACAGTGGTCTGGAACTGCATATAGTCGGAAAAAAGTCAATTTTTCAACTTAGTGCATCGAGCAGGTACTCTTCAGGAATCATTTCTGCAATGTTTAAACCATGTGAAAATGCATCAGAATGTTCGGATTATTAACGTAGTTTACCCTGGTGATTTATTACAGAATGCAGAAGTAGTTATGAATGTTACAATGGTGTTAATTTGATTATATGGCCTTACTCTGGCTTTCTAACATCTCAAGATATTCTTTTTTGAGTTGTTTTATGGAAATAAGCAATCCAAAAACTAAGTATAATAAAATACTCGGCACTTCAATTTTATGTAAAGTTTTAAATGGTATCCCCGCCGATACCCGCGCTCAATCAAAAACTAAAATGTTCCCCCGTGTTCATAGAGACAAGAACAAGAAAGTTTTCTGGGCAATTTCCGCCTAAATGTACAATATATCAAAAACAAAAACGAGCGTTCGACGCGCAAGCGGCCATTTTTTAGTAAGCTATGTTAGCTAGGAGCGCCTCTCATAAATAAAATTAGAACTACCTAAATATTAAATGCCGTTACGCATACCTTAACTTTGATTGATATATCTGGATCGTGAAACTCGAGATTTCTCGGAGTTTTCTTCTTCGACATGCTATAAGTATGTTTTTAAGAATAATGGCTAAATTTCTAAAAAAATACATCACGTACTAACTTCATATCCCAGAAGAGATTCTCAAAATACTATTCTCTACAAACTTCCCTTAGACATCATTCTTCTATTTTGCTGAAGTTTTTTTTTTGAGAAGTTAGCGACAGCGTCGCCCTAGTGGGGAAATTTTGAACTACATAGTCATTGCCAAAAGTTAGCCAATAGTTTCAGGAGCAACATTCGAGAAGGATAACGAAACCCGTCTCACCCTGGATGGCAACGACTGGCAGGGCGCTTCGTATTTTACTTCCCCCACGAAGGAAGTGAGCACCGAGGTAAAGTTCATTTCACACCCAAGTCAGCGAATCCGTCAAACGTCTCACAGTTGCGTCTCATCGAAATTTTCTGGGCAAACCTGAAGCGTAAGATCTTCTCCAACACTTTTGTCGCGAAAACTGAGGAGCAATTGATAAATAAAACGTATTATTACCATCACTTTCATAACAAGCTTCCACCTTTAAAAGATGGAGTGCGCTGTTTAATTTGATGCTTGTTATTTGTATGGGATCGATCGAGAGTTTCCAGTTTTCTAGATATGATGTTTTTGATGGAAGTGGAAATAGCCACCGCAAACTTTAGTACACTAAGGTCTTTTTTTACGTGGTTTTTTGTGCGTCTTTTTTACGCAGATTTCGGAATTTATGCAGTATTTTACACTGATTTTGAAATTTACGTGGTTGTTTACGCGGATTTTTACACGTACCTCCGTGTGAAAAAGACTATAGTGTATTTTTTGTTATGGTAGCAAGGGAATATTTCACTTTCATGCAATGTTCGTTCTCTCTGTCTTCGTGTTAGGTTTTTTTTTCATTTTATTTGTGAAAAAAATTATGTCAAGTTATCCGTCAGTCGCTGTAAAAACGAGTTCGTTTAGTTACCATCGTTTCCAATTTCCTGAAAATGGATCTCTCTAAGTTTCATTGTGTGAACTGTAATTTTGTTAGTTCGGTTTGTGTACTTTACAGTAGAATAGAGATGGATGAGAAAAATACTACTTCGAAAGAGAGCGACTCTGGTTAGTCCGCTGTTGGACCAATATTGGCGTTTCATTATTTTAAGGTATGACGTTTAAGGCTCAATAGTTAGGTCTTATATCCGCCATATGCGGCGTTTTACTTTGATAACGCTTACTGTTCGATTTTCATTTTCGCTTTATCAAAGGAACAGTGAAAATTATTTGTGAACGTGCACAATGCGCGTGAAATATTTCATCAGACTATGACAGTTTGGTACAAGGATGAAAATCTAGTGTATTTGCAGGGGTGCTGCGTTTAGTAGAAGTGAAAATAGAAAAAGGGTTGGTCGTATTTTTCGAAAAAATTTGCTAGTTAAGAGAAAATGTTCTTTCCCTTAGAAAGTGTTGGTGATCAGTGATATAGTTTCAATCTTCTTCATTGCTTAAATCATCTTCGTCTACCAACCGATTGAAACAATCATAACCAGGGGAAAAAATGTACTGAGCGATGACAGTTTTTTTTATGACTTCCGAGAGCGTCCCTCTATGACAGTGTTGGTATTGGTAAAATAAAGACAGCCGACAGATAAAATATATTGCAACTGTAACGTTACCGTCTAGTTTCCCATACACGAATGTTTTTTCTTTGCTGTTCACCTTATTCCCATGTCAACGGTTGCATGTAAAGTTGTATATAACATTCGGTATGCGATACACACACCCTTCAGTGCACAGCCGCTCTATTGGCGAGTTTGATTCTATTTGCACGAAGCCTGCGGTAAGGTGCAGTTCTTACGCTTCTTCTCCCCACAACCTTTTTTAACAGCCGTCATAAGCAAGTAAAAAAAGAAAGTCAAAATGTCTCCGGTGGATGCGGGCTGCTATCAAAACGCACTGTTTGTGTAGTGCGGACACGAACGTCTGTAAAAAAAACAGCTTGTTCTCTTTTCTACATTCGTAATCCCGAAGACATTCCACAACTAATGCCGAATCGACACACGTAGTACATTTTTTGTTTCCTTTTGTGATGCTCTGTCACCAATACGTTCTCAATTTGACTACGGACCAATGAGGTATACAACGGTGAGGAAGAAGAAGACATTTGTCTGTATTAGTAACGGAATAAATGGTAAACAGAAGCACGTGTTGGGGTTGTGACGTAGATCTCGGTCAAGAAGCAAATGCCTTTTTTAACGTATTTCGCATTGTTTAACGACGTAGGCATAGGCGTAGCCAGAGGGGAGCAGGAGATTTTTTTTTCAATAACTCTTATAACGTTTGCGCTAAAAAAAAGGAACAAAAACTGCCAATTTGTCATGGGTTTACCTTTACACACACTGACGAAACTACGCATGCAGCATCAATCATATTAACCGATGAGTCATCAGAACAAATTTGATTTGCCCGTTTAAATAACGGTACCCACGCCGCGTCGAAAACGGACATAGTGCGGCAATTCGTGGACACCGGGTACGCCCGTTCAGGCATCTACAATATCTTGGCACTGTTGGGCAACAATCAGAGCATTGAAAAAAGGCCCGGTTCCGGGCGGCCGACGACCCTGAGCGACAAGAAGCTCCAAAGAATGCTGAAGAGTAAGACCGGGGGAAAAGTGGCTACATTGCTGCGTGCGCTTGGTCGGTGCAACCAACCAAACAGTGCTTGGCGAACATGGACATACATGTTAGGAAGCAGTCCCGTTCTTTAGTGTCGGAGCTGCAAGCAATGACGCAGCGGCAGCGCCTGAATAAGATGGTCAAACCGATTTTCTTGGCAACTCACGACGTGGCGGTGGTGATGGACGACAAGACCTTTACTTCCCACACGAAAGAAGTAAGCACTAAGGTGAAATTTCTTTTACACACCAAGATCCCCAAGACGGTGCTGCTGTGGCTGACAATCAGCGAGAAGAGAATGTCAAAGCTGCTCTTCTATGCTCCGGACTGGCCGAGAACAGGGAAATTTATGGTACGAAGTACCTGCCGTAAGTAGCGTCGTTCACCAAAAAATACCATAAGGTCGAAGACACGGTGTTTTGGCCGGATTTGGAGTCGGCTCACTATTCAAGGCGATTGTTTGAGGAGATGGAACGGCTGTATGTCGATGTGGTACCCATGTTGATGAACCCGCCCAACGTCCCCAAGTTGCGTCTCGTCGAGGATTTCCGGCAAGCCTCAAGCGTAAGATCTACTCCAACAATTTTGTCGCGAAATTTGAGGAGGAATTGATAAATAAAATGAAAAAAGAATTTAAAAACATGCCTACACGCATGTTTTCGTCCGCCATGGCGAACGTTTCGGTTAACTGACGAAATTCCGCACGCAAGATCGTAGGTATTTTCTGCACGTAAACTAGCGTAATTACCTTTCATAGGAAATTAACCAAACCTAATTATCTGTCTTAGTTATTTTTTTACCACCATCCGAAAAAAAAATCCATTTTTTTAACGCATACGTTAGCACAAAACGACATTTTTAGCCCATTGAAACATCTGTGTAAAGTATCAGCTAGATCAAAAAACCGGAGCTTTCGTAATTTTTTATGAAGTTGACAATTTTGTTGGAGAGGTGGAAGTCTGGTATCAACATTGCAACAGCATGAGAGCAGACGGTAAGAACTTGGAAGACCGGGATCGTATAGACTTGCTTGCTGAAGCCCGTTCGTTCTTACCTGCGACTGAGAAAGCAATTTAAATTGCTTTCACCACTTGCTTCACCATGTAAAACTGCTTTCACCACTTGCTTCACCATGTAAAACAAGCAGGATTGAGCTCTCGTTCAGCACATTACGTCGGGTGAAAACCTGGCTGACGCTCTCTGCTTGCTGAGTGTTCATCGGAAGATGGTTAACAACAATCGTGGAGAATTTACTGAAGTAGCGATGGAGCGATTTGCGGAGGATAAAAGGAAGATAGTTTTTAGTTAACGACGTTGTTATTGTTATCTTTCTACGGTAGATTTAGTGTTAATTACAGTTTAGTTTAATTTAGTGATGGTAAAAAAATGAAATTTTTTACTTCTAAAATTTTGAAGCACTTGCCCCCCCCCTCTCCGAAATTCTGGCTACGCCCATGGACGTAGGTAGGCATTTTTAGCCGTAAACTGTCATAACTTGTGCAAAATTGTTGAAAAAATGTACCGAACATTGATTTTTGGACATTGTTTTCTACGTCATCACTGTTACAAAAAAGAACCCTTTTAAACACGAGACTTAAACCATCTCCGTACTATTCTATATTACATTGACTAAGAACTGCCAGCGCGGATGGGTATCACGAACAAACAGCAACAAAAAAATATCCCCGGAAGATAGAATAAAAAAGACTGTACCATTGGGATGCCTGATCATAATACGATGTCATAGACAATCGCTGAGATAATGTATTCCCTCCCAGAAATTTAATTCTCTGCAAACCGATGATTGACTATTCGCTGATGCATGATATGTATAAATACAAGAGAGAAAGATCGTAAGGCGAAAATTATCGGGAGTGATAGATGATTGCGATTACTCAAACAGCTTATCACTCATTCTTTCTGATTCGAAAGTGTTCAGAGTTTAAACCAATGTAATATCAACTGCGCATTAAAAACTTACGTTCTCATCAAAAATGTTAGATGTTTTCGAAAAAAGTCCGCAACTGTTTAATAACACAAGAAATCTGCTAGGAAGTCGGCAATAAATCTACTAAAAGTTCGGAGAAATTACTCTCAAATTGGTAGCAGCGATAGACTCGCATACAGTAAAAAGAGTATAAAGCTGGTTGTGTATTTTTCAATGATTTATTTATCATATCCCGATCAACCACTCTTTATGCTCCTTTATGAAACGATAGCAACTAAAATTCACCGATATTGATTCAATAAGAATCGATAGCGATCGTTTTCGTTTCATGAAGAAACTGAAAGAGTGGTTGATCGGGATCAGTTTTTAGCCCGAGAGATGACTGCGTTGCTGTCGGGTAGAAAGTTTTTATGAGTTGGAGCGAAAACAATATGTCTATGACATTTCAGAAACTCCCAAGAGCAAGTTCTCACGGTAATCGACAGATAGACTTTCGCGTTTATTTATATAGACGATCATGTGGAGTGAGGAACCACTTTGAATAAAATTATTATTCATTAGCGGTTCATTAAACTAATTCCGCCCAACGCTACCGAAATCAGCATGAGAATGAAAATCCGCGTGGTCTAGGAATCTAAAGGTGTAAAAAAACAGTTAGCGGAAAAATATAATGATTTCCGCAGGTCCTTTCTATCGCCAATTTGCACTTCCCCATCGTGTGTGCGTGTTATTGATAAAATATTACCAATTATCCTTCGCCAATAAGTCAATCAGCCTCAGACAGCTATGAATAAACATTAAACAGAGGAGAGGAGAAACAAAAAAATAACCACGATTCCAATTCGTTCACCAAGCACGTAGTTTTTTTTCGCCTGCTCGCAACCGGACCATCCATGGTCCGATTCATTCCGATTGGTTTCATCTCCCGAGTAGATATAGTGCGGTGCGGGGATAGCTTTAATCTGCACGTCGCCCTAATAATAATCATCAATATCATTTATAATAATATCGTGATTACATTTCTCGCGTTCGCTTGCGTACAGCTATCCCGATCCCGATCCCGCTGCGGATGCGGATATGGTGATAAAAAATCGGTTTCGATTATTAATCGAATATTCGTGAAATATTGAATTCCATTTACGGTTTATTGAAGTGGGAATTGAAATGGAACGAAAAAAAAACACACATTTATATATGGCCTGGCCGAGCACTCGCCCTGTAATCCACGTGAGGTCACAACTTTTACATTGTATATTCTTCATTAGTAATCGCAGAATAGAATGAAAAAAAATGAACCGTTGCGGGCGGGTGTTAATTTTTTTTCTGTTGACCCGTCCGTCATAAAACGAAAAAAAGTCAATATTTGCCTGCCGGTCTGGGACCGCTGTAGACAGCAGAAACACTGATGTGTGATGATGCAATTGGCCTGTAACCTGCGGCTGTCTCCGTGGACCCCTCGGTTACAATTTCTTCCGGTATGGCGGTTAACGAACACGAGGAGTGTCCCGCGGGAAAGTATTGGTTGGGAAAAAAATGTTGATGCGGCAAAAATTTTGGTTTTCATTTGTTACTAACCCAGCAGAGGGGAAAAAAGTGCATTATTTAATTGCACATTGCGGTGCGTAATCGAACAACCGAGTTCTGTGCTGCCGGTGATTGCGTGCCTAGTGAACTATGTCGATACATTTTTCTGCCGCCCGACAGTGGTGGAGTTTTATTTTTTGTTTTGCGCTAATTTTTGCAAACACATATTTTACATCGGGTTCAAGTGACCGCACTTTCCGGTTGCTGTTTTTAATCATTTGATTGTTTTTAATTCTATACCATTCGTTGAATAGTTTTAATCTGAATATGCTACGGTGAGAAAAAACTTACCCGTCGGTTTTAGAAATTCTTCCCTATATTACGCTGTCTATTGATCTGATTTTCATTTTACTTTTAATTTTTTTTTAAACTCGGCATGACACAGTTACCAATACTGTTAACGTCCCAGATAAAGGTGAATTTATTCTGCTACTAAGTAAACAATTTCCTAGTCAGATGATTCGATTAACAGGCAAAGTTCAATAGAGAAAAAATTACATTTCTCACTCTTTTCCACGATGATATCGTGTAACTTCACCCAGGTGGATAACATACCATCTTGGTGGAGATTTACCAGAAAATGTTGTGTTTCAATGGTGATATTGTATAATGGTAATGAAACATGATTAATTTAATTTACAAAGTTTTATCTGCTGTTTTTCTGTTTCCTGTTTTGTTTGCTTAGACGCTCTCCCGTTGATCCCAATCCCAGTTCGCCACTTGCGTTTAGCGGCTGTCGGTAACTCCTGGCGAAAACTTTTACGATGCGGACTAACATGCGGAAAAAAGAATGCGAGTTTTCCAGCCTTCCGACGATAGCCCGGGCCGGGCAAAACTCCTAACGATAATGAAAATAATGAAGATGAGCTTTGGGATTTGACTGCTCACGGAACCAGAGTGAACGGAGAGAAAAAAAAAGTTTCCACGAAATTCTTTTTTTTTCGCCACTCACCATCCAAGGCTGAGTACTTGCATTCCGTTCGTTCACTTTGGGGCTTCGGAATGCTTTGATTGCGTCGGAGATGGTTACGATCTTTTGCAATTGAAAACTTTT
Organism: Wyeomyia smithii; assembly: GCF_029784165.1. NCBI lineage: Eukaryota > Metazoa > Arthropoda > Insecta > Diptera > Culicidae > Wyeomyia > Wyeomyia smithii. Next base: position 45,245,119 of record NC_073694.1, read on the forward strand.
TAATTTGCCACTTTTTACAGCACGATCCGGGCAAATTTTTACCCTGTTCACGTCAAAATAAAGAACTTGTCTACGTTTGAACTTGATTTTTTTTTCCTAAAAAAGATTCAAACAAGTTTGCCATGCACATAATAAAAAGTTCTATAGTTTCAATTCACGAAAAAATCGTGCAAGTATAGAATTACAGAAAAACAGGAGAAAATAAACAAACCGGTGTGAGCAGAACCTCACCAAACAAACGACTGACCTTTATTGGTGTGCTATAAATCATTGCTGCAATAAATCTTTGCCAGTTCTCGCGTTTGCTGGGTTGATCCACAACGATTCGTCCTTCCTTTCCTGTGTCGTCTTCGAGACTGCAAACCATCTAACCTTCTCCAGAACGCCGTCGCTTGCGGTCGTACTGTCCGGGACAGGATTTCATTTGTGTTACTTTTCGCGGGTTTCGCAAACGCCTTCTTATTGGTGCTACCACCCTCGCATGTGCTCATAAATACATTGTCGAGATTTTCTCCCCAGTCCCAGTCGTCAATTCTCGGTACAATCCCTTCGACACATGACACCCCCGATCTAGGGTACTGGCACCGATGGTGACCGTACTCGTGCTGAGAGTGAGTTAGCATTGAAAAACCATTCTGGAGTTCGAAATGTGGCCACGATTCCACCCTCAAAGATTTGCTTTTTTTTTGTTGCGGTAAGCATAGTTGATTTACGATGTGGTTTTTCGTTAGAGTAATTTCGGTTTTGAAATATATAGAACCGGGTTCGGAGCTAATCCTATGAGAAATTGTCAAGTTGAATTTTTTTTTCGCTAATTCGTTTTATATCAACAAACCATTCGTTGGGTTGGAATCTTCTTTTTTTTTTTTTAAAAAAACAGCATTAAAAAGACTTCTTTTGGGACGATAGCTGAGATATTTTTAAAAAAATTCTTCACAACCCTCACCTAGACGCAATGTGAGGTTTGAGCTTGAGCTTGATGACCGCACATTTCTTAATTGCTCCTTCGTGGTGGATCTGAGCAAAGATCCACATATATCGGACAATTTGGGATTAATTTACCAACAGTTCAATAGCTTCTGTTTTCCATAAAGATCGATAACGGCGACGGCTACGTTCTTACGGTCGGGTTGAGGTTGGAGGGAAGAAAGTGTTGCAATCATCATTGCCAGAGCTCGAGTTTGCCTCTGAAGGATTTCACCCCAATTCGACCAGATGTTGGCAGCATGCTTGTCTTTTCTCCTCAGAAAATCTCTAGAGTGCAGGAGAACATACTTGCACTGCGTAAACAACTGCTCTCACACTAAATAGAAAATCAACGCACATGCTAGAAGAGAACGGCGAACGATTTTTATCTGGTGAGCTTCCAGATAGCACCGCGGTGAATTTGTTTTCGCGATGTAGCTACACGAGGACTACACTTTTGTCCGGTAGTTTTTTTTTTCACTTTCCGGACTACTCGCCAGTGAACAATGTGGTGTACTTTGGCGTATTCTCTGTAGAGTGATTCACCCCTCTTGTTTCTATCAGATGTGGGGTGAGCTGGAAGTGTGTTTGTCTCTCTGTAAGTTAGTTGTGACACTTTGGAGTGGGGAAGAAGCAGTGTAGTGAAAGCATTGCTACACGCAGGCACATACTGAAAGGGAAGTGCGTGGTGATTTTTTTTCTCCGCTCTTTCTACATACTGCGGAGAATGACAAGCATGGTTAGCAGCCGTCTCTCGGAATTCAGTGAAACGTTGTGGGTGTGTAAACCTTGATACCGTTTGAACATTTGAATAGGGCTGGTGCTACTTTTATAAATCGATATATCTGAATAATGAGATTAAGAAATGTTGTCAAGGGATGACTTATAGGGAATTGCCTGAACTTTTATTTGAAAATACTGAAAAAAAAAATTCAAAATCCTACAGGTTGGAACAAAAACTCCTAAACGACCATGTATGGAGCCGCATGAATTTTTTTCATCAAGAGTGCTTACCGTGCTGGATCGAAACCCGTACAGTATCGAAATCCGTACACCTTGATGTTTTTCTTCAGTTTTAAGCATTACAAAAATGAAAACTCATATAAAAGTTACATGTACATGTCCGTTGAACTATTGGCTATCTGTTAAATTGAACTATGCGCCAGTAGGCCATAAAATAAAAATATCAAAAATAAAAGTTCAATCGTGTATCGGTTTCAGTTGTCATTTCGTCGCATCGTTAGAGATTCCACTAAGGAAACGATCTTCAGATAAAAACGTTTTTCAAGTGGGATATAAGTGTTTTACTCTGTGAATTTTTTTGAAATCGATTGAAAAGGTAAGTCTTTGTCATTTTCGAGCTGTGTATTGTCTGGTAAATAGTGCAAATTGTATTTATTCATCAAAAACTGTGCCGTACAGATTTTGATCCTTGTAAATCGCTTGAATCTAAATCCGTACAGCGTGTGTATCATGCATATTTTGTTGAACTTTCATCCTTGTTTTCAGCATTTTATGGAAGAAAACAAGCATAAATATACGGCAAAGAGCTGTGACAGAAGTGCGCGAGGGAAAGTCGTACCGGGAAGCTTCGAGAGGTTCCGGCGTTCTAGTGACTGCGATAAAAGAGCCGTAACTTATGGCTACGAATCTCAATCAAAAGGAGTTCCATCAACCTTCACTGCTGAAGAGGAAGATTTGGATCATGAAGTGGGGTATAGCAATCGGGGGGCCCGGGGCATTTGCCCCCTCCTTAAATCTGGGCCTGGAAGAAGGCGTCTCGCAGCTGGTAGTTGAGAAAAATTTATGTTTTTTATGTCGAATCATTCAATTGGGACCTAAAGCTATTCCAGTTCTTTAATATCATTAAAAGAAAGCCGCATTTTCTGAGCAAAACTTCAAAAAAAGTTTATCGTTTTCCTTCGATTTTTAGACGAAAAATAAAAAAATGCTCGAAATTTAGGGCATTTCGAGCAGTTTTTTATTCTTCATTCAAAATTTGAAGGACAACGATAAACATTTTTTAAAAACAAGTTTTGCACAGAAAGCTGCACTATTTCAGCTGATATAAAAATTAGAAAATCGTGTAAAACTTTAGGAACCAATTGACCGCCACAATTTTTTTTTGCTTAGTGTAGAATTTTATAAGAAGTAATTCTTACTCTACATGCTCAAATAAACAAATAATAAATAAATATATTATATTTATTCGTAAATTTAAAGATAAATTGAAAAATAAAATTCATTTACGTACTTCTATATCTATACGGATTTTGATTCACTGCTGTACGGTCTTTAATCCAGTCTATATCGCGTGCGTGCGGATTTCGATTCAAAAGTGTACGGATTTCGATTCAGACGAAAAACTGCGTACGGATTTCGATTCAAAACATGCTCTATTCAAACATGATTTTTTCGAGTTTCAGAGTAGTTTAGATCATTTCGCTTGAAAATAGTGATAAAATATAAGTAGACCTATAAGTTAACATGTCAGTTTAAAGCAATATGTAATTTCTTGATTTTATATTGACCGTTGAAGATTATCATGTGCTTAAGTGTACGGATTTCGATCCAGCACGGTACTTTGATTTGTTGAGAATAGTTTTAGACAACTAAATTGTCGATCTAAAAGACCTATATTGGAAGGAATCTAAAACGACCAATTTTTTTTTGAATCACTGTATTTAAAACGATTGTGACTGCTTTATTTTTTTTTTTCAACAGTCTCCAATTAATTTTTTTAAAAAATGCTTAATGATAGGTTCAAACAATTTCCTCGAAGTCATTTCTTGACCACTTTTCACTATCTCATGTCAATATTCTGATATATCGATTATAAACAAACTTCAGGCCTTTTTTAAATGTAAGTACAGATAAATTTTCGAAAAAAACTATATCTAAAGTAGCGTGGCCCATATACCCACAAAGTTTCACAGAATTCTGAGAGGGTGCTGCCAGTCCATCAGTCGAGTTGGCGAGGAATTCTTCCTCATGCATCTCTAACGACGGCTACGGAAAGGAAGGAACCTCCGTCACCGTGGTAAGTGACGGATTTCTTTGGTTTACCCATTTCTGTGCGCTAATTAACTCTACTGCTCTGCTTCACTGTTGGCTACTCTTGTCAAGCACCGGAAATGCCTGGAGGTGTGTATTCAACTGTGTGTTTCGGATCAAACATTTTTTTAATTTAGCGTGAGGAATAAATTAAAGTGGGGGGGATCGGAAATAGCCTGAGAAAAAACCCATGCGTAAAAGTCTGACAACAAAACGGGTTTTGATTTCACTAAGGCTCGAACTCGTGACCCTTTGCTCGTCAGAGCGGATTCTGTCAACTTGACGGCTACAAGCTCCACCTAGAGGCAATGACAATTTTTTGGTGGTAAACTCAATATAAAGAGATTCGCTCTTAGTTAGTAGTAGTTTTGAACTAAAGGACCCATGACTTTTGGACCCATGGTATTTGTACCATTCTGACTCTAGCGTTATTTTCAAAAAGGCGTATATGTTTTAGTAGATGAAATCATTGAAAAACTGTATCCAAAAAAAATGTTTTTTAAATAGAATTCCATTGTCGTGGGTTTTTTCATCAAAAATTATAAGAAAAAATAACGTCAAAAGAAATATAACCACCGAATAGACCACCGTGAATGTAAATGGGGTAAATGTATATTCATTTTTACTGAGCAATGTCACATTAAAGGTTTTATTAAACCAGTTATTGAATTTGCGTCATTCTTCTGTGAAAAACTGAAAGAATTATAAACTAATAATTATATTTGATCATCGCAACCAAAAGTTATTAACAATTCAATGCGAAGATTCGAACATTAGAACATTTATTAAACAACAATTCATCCATATGTTACTCATTATAATAAGAAAGTTCCAAATTAAAGTTGTGACGAAGCAGCATTCCAGAATGAAAAGGAAAAATAATAGCGAGTGTCAGCTCAAATCAAAACACGGTAAAATGCAACATCACACGGAAAAGGTCCTTGTGATGCAACCAAGCTTAGGAGAATGACTGCAGAGCGACACTATACTGACGACTTTTCTCTCTTTTCACTCTAACAGCCTCATGCATGAGCTTTTCATGAGAGCTCACATACAGCTACAGTTTACACAAGGCAAAGAAACTGTCTTGTGTTGCGTACGACACCTCATTCTAGCGCATGTATTTTGTTCGTTCGGACATAACAGCCTAGTTTGCTCATTTTGAGGATGTCCTGTTGCTGTTGACAGCCTGCTGATTGGCTGCGGCTGTCATCGACTCGCATTTTTTCGTTTCTCCTTTTTCACAGGCCGGTGGCATAATAAATACAAAGCAAATCGTTTCAATTGTTGATATTATTCCCCACGTAAGAAAAAACGTGCTTCGCACCATCTCACTTTTATTCTTTCATCGGCTTTACTGTCGTGAATCATAATCACCTGACATCCCGCTCGGATTCGTGTTGAAGGATGTCGGAAGATTATAGGCTGTCATTTGCGACAGCTTGGAATAACCAACAGACATAAGGAGATGAAAAATATCAGCCCGTATGGAGTTGCATGTGTGCTGTCGTCAGTTGCTGTTGGACTGTTTACCGACCGTGTGGGGAGCAGAGAGAGCTGTGCAATACAATGAGAGCCGGATCAGTTGAAAATTTGCTGTCATTGTCTTGCAGTCTTTTTCATAACACTGGATGCAACTCATGGAACATTGAAGCGGATGGTAACTAGATCTAGATAAGCTGGGAATCATAAACAGCCATCCAATTCAGCTGTACCACAAGGAAGTAACCTGGGGCCACTTTTGTTCACGTTATAAATTCGAGTTAAATGCAAGCAAATGATCTTAAAGTGTAGATTGATTGATATTAATAGTGTTCCAAAGTGTGCGGGGATGATGTTCCATTACTCTATGAACCTAATTCTATATGACTGTTTTTCAATGTTGTGTGCAACGTACCAATTCTATTCAATTACAGTATTGACAATGTGACGCTCCGCGGAGTGGATCGTGTTACAGAGCTTGATATTCTAGTGGACTCGAAGCTGGACTTTAATCTCCAGCTTCAAAAGCAAACCGAGCGGGGGCCTACTGTGGTTGGTAACGCCTCCGCCAACCACGCTCGACGCCTGGGTTCGAATCCCACCGCCGGCATAGGTGTCGATGGTTGTGAGGTGGCGTGATCCACTCACAACCAACCCAACTGGTCTAGATTCAATCCTAGCCGACACCGGGAGATTTTCTGAGGCGGAAAATCTCTGGGTTCACGCCTTCCATCGCATGAGGAAGTAAAGCCGTTGGCGCCGGTGCGTTAATAAACGGGTCGTGAGTTAGGGTCCTGGGTGTGGAGTCGCCTCCCTGGGCGTCGGTGATGGGCCACAACAGTGGCGGAACTAGACCGACGGAAAATAAGCGAGAATAAAAAAAAAGCCAACCGATGACCGAGTTTCATCTTCGAAATAGCACGTTATTCAAAAAATCCACAATGTTTGAAAGCACTGTGTGGCTAATCATAAAATCCGTTTCTCCACAATACATTCATCGTCTGGTCTCTATACGATCTGGTATAAAAACATCGAATCGAGTGTGTCTATAAAATTGTTTGCGTAACTTACCGTGGCGTGAGCCAATAATTTTACCAATTGTTTCTGTTGACCTTGAACACGCTAGAAGTCAGGAGGAAACTGCATCGGCAGGCATTCGTAGCGAAGCTTCTGAACGGTGAACTGGTTTTCCGAAGGGTGTTGCGGCAGAAACTCCTGTTACAACCTAGGTTTTATCAAAGCCTTACCGCCATACCAAGAATCGCTATGTTATATTTTGAGTATACTATTCTAGGTTTTTTTCATACACATTTCTGGATAGATTTTATACACCCTCTATACATATAAAAAATGGAGTTCTGTCTGTCTATCTGATTCATAAAGACTTGGGAATCACTGAGCCGATTGGCGTGAAAATTTGTATGTAGGGTTTTCTGGGGCCGGGGAAGGTTTTCATGATAGTTTGAAACCCTTTCCTCCTCTGAAAGAGAGAGCTTCCATACAAATGAAACACAATTTTCTGTGTAACTCAAGAATTAATCAAGAAAATGAAACAAAATTTAGGAAGTTTATGTTTTAAGAAGCTAGAAATATTTCTATGGTAGTTTGACACTCTTTCTGCATTGGAAAGGAGCGGTTTCATGCAAATAAAACACAAATATCTGTATAACTCGAGATCTAATCAAGGAAACGGAACCAAATTTGGGATGTAGAGGCTCTGAAACCAAACAATGTTTCTATGATGATGCGACACCTTTTTCTACTCTGGAAGGGGGAAGGAGGAGGCACTCCCATACAAATGAAACAGATATTTCAACCTATTATTCAGGAAAGAAAAATAAATGAAATGCACAAAAGCCAAAAATTGAACCCAGACGCCATTTTTGAATTTAGGATAGAAGCATCTGGTTTCGGGATAACAGCTAAAAATAGCCAAATACCACCAAATAGTGATGTTTCCAGATCCAGAATAAATTCCAGAGGCCAGAATTGACTCTACATGTCATTTTGAAACCAAGAAAACGACTCACAGTTTCTGGAAAAAAGCTAAACATGACCGAATAACACCTAATACGAATGTTTCCGAAATCCTAATGATGCACAGAAGCGAAAAATCGACCACAGGCTCCTGTGTGAAAAAATGCTCAAAATTACCTGTGTTTGAAAAAAAGCCGAAAATGACCAAATATCATCCAAAATGAGTATTTAACAGACATGCCTTTTCCGAGAAATTCTAAAATAATTGGTAAGTACGTAGTGTATGTAACTTCCGAAAATGCGACAAAAAATGAACAAGGAATTATACCTCATCCAGACAGGACCCGATCGAATGTCTCCAGCACAGTGTTTTACCCAGTTAAACAATTGAGAAGGTACTTTCGGCGAAGCCCAATATATTATATCACCCATTACTGTTGCCCTCCGTCCCTAACGCACCCAAATCAACTACACACACTGTCTCGTGAGAGTTTTGTTTATCACTAAGAGAGGATATCTCCGCACACGTAGAGAATACCAGTGCCGTACTGGTATATCTGTGTCTTGCGTTAGACTAAAATTTACTTCACGAGCTAGTTTCATTTTTGTCTAGCAACTGTATGTTAAGTGATTTGTGAAGAAGACAGTATGTGTAATTTTGATTAGGTATAATTCTTTAAACGACTGTGTCACATCTTCTGTCCCAGTGCTTCTTTCTTGTAAAATCCGGGTAAAATTACATACACTGTATTCTTTGCAAATAACCTAAAATGCAGTCGTAAGACAAAAATGAAATTAGTTCGCAATGTAAATTCAGCTGCAATGTAAATTCAGCAAACGTGATCGGTGAGAGAACAGGGGATCTTGATCCCTCAAGGTTACAGAGGTTATCTATTTATTTGACATCACCGCCTTTGACAACAATATCGCACAGGCTGTATTATACAATAATAGAACAACTAAACTAGTATACTTGGACGGTTTTAGGAATCGGTTCTAGCCATGTTAAGATCAAACTTGACAAATAGAATTAAAGCAAAAATATCGGTGTAGTCTGAAACATTACATCTAATAAACCCCAGTACAGAGAAAGCTTTGGCAGTCATAGTCCTGATATCGTCGTTAAAGTTGAGCTCTTCGTCAATGGTCACACCGAGAGAGCAGGTAAACGTGACACGGAGCGCTTCAGGTCCTATACTGTAGTGGCGATGGACTAGATTGGCAGAGCGTGTAAAATATATAGTTTGGCAATTTTGTACAGTTGACACGCATACCATTATCGCCACATCAAATCAGCAGAATACTGATGTCTTTCTGGAGGGCACTGCAATCTTCCGTAGACACAAATACACTGAATATTTATATACGCGAACGAGAGTTTGAATATGAGCAGCGGGTAAAGATCAGATGTTAAAAAACAGCGAACCAAGAACACTACCTTGAGGCACAACAGACGTAATACGAAATGAGCCAACAGATGATGTGTGGCCGGATAAGTATCACAGAGTCCAGTACAAAATCCATTTCCAACGTACACCGATTGTCGATTCGCCTTCTCATGTCTATTTCCTGTGATAGTACGGTAACATTGCACGTCAAGTTTGTTATAGTTGAGCGGTATCTCATAAAATTGTGCAAGCTGTTGGGAATGAGGGGATGAGTTCAAAGCTTAGTAGATCATATCGTTAGCTGTTAGAGGGACTTTTACGCAAAGATTTATTCTCAGGCTCTACCCATTCCCCCCCTTTGACCTTTCCCTCTTGCTCAATTTCAATAAAAGAAGTCAGACTCAATAATACACTAATTCATCGCGAAGGAGCAACTATGAAATATGCGGTCGTCAAACTCAAGCTCGAACATGTTCGGTGGAAAACACTGACTGAGAGTGGCGACCATGCAAGCCATATATATACCAGTACATCGCTGATATACTCTGCTTGTGAGGTGACACTCTCTTTTAGTCGCAAACAAAACTTTCACAAGGCAGTGTGTAGCTTCGGGGAATATAGATTCTTAGTAATTTAACTGGATAAAACACCATATCGGAGAAATCGGGTATTGGGGATTCGAGTCCCGTCTACATTAGGTATAATTCTTTCTGAGCCTTAATAGGACAGGATGCTGCAGTTTATCTGGTATAGGAAAAAATTGCCTGAGTTGATAAACTGTTTACAAGGTTTAAGGCTCAAAAATTTCAAAAAATAGTACTTAAGATAATACTTCGGCTGATGTCGTGCATATTCTGTTCGCTGTGTTTTCGTTGTTGTATAATTCTTTCAGAAGCGTTTCGGCGAGAATGTTCGGGGCATCGATTTCGCCTTATAGCAATTTCGACACAAAAACTGCCTGCGTAATAAAGCGCCGTCGTCCGGGAGTTTCAAGTCCAAGAAGCTGGCAGTGGTCTTAATAACATGACAAGTCGGAAGAATTGTTTAATGGAAGGGTTCGAAGAGCGCAGCGAACTAATGTTCTCTTATCTGCTCCGAATCTAGCAGTCCAGTAAGCATGATAAGGACACCAGGTGACAATACTTGACTCGAGGTTGAATCGGACCAACGAGAAATCGAAGACAAAGTGGATTCCTGAACTCAGCAGAATTGTTGAAAATGAGTCCTAGTGCTCTATTCGCTTTCGATATTACTTCACAATAGTGTGTTTGAAGTGTGAGAGCACTGTCAACTAGTCAGCCTATACACCAGAGAGACGCCGAGACACTCACCGTTAAGGCAACTGTCAACATCAAAACGGGCGATCCGTATAATTTTGCATGGCCGTTATCCGTTTTGATGTTGACAGTTGCCTTAACGGTGAGTGTTTTGTCATTTCTCTAATATACAGGTTTCCTACTGTCAACCATCTCAGGTCTCGTATTTGAGTTACTTGCTGCAAAGGCTGATCTGCTATGGTGTAGTCAAATACAATCGGTGCCTTTCAAACAAGGAAGTTATTATATCTGTGCTGCATTTGAAAAAAACTAACAGTCATACATACACGGGAGCACCACTCTACAAAACAGTTAACAATCTTCTAAATTTTATCACAGTCTGCAAGGTTCTTGATAATCATGTAAATTTTAAACATCATCTGCGTAAAACATTCGGCAGCAGGGTGGAAGCACCGTGTCGATTTTGTTGATAAAAAGTACAAACAGCAATGGTCCAAGGTTGCTTCCTTGGGGAACTCTAAAGGGTAGGAAAATGTTTAAGATTGGGCACAACCGATTTATTTTCATATATAGTTCTATCAGACAGATGGGATCTAAATCAAATGACAAAAGTGGGGGACACACCGATTTTCTTCAATATTGTTAAGAGCAGCTTTGAAAACTGTATAAACGGCGTCAATTTGGGCACCAGCATTCATGGTTCTAAAGCACGTGCAGAGGAACTGAATGGGGTTGGTAAAGACATACCGCTTCGGAAAGAACGTATGTTGATCAGAGGAAATGTAGTGCTGACTGCTGGCAAAAAAAGCAATGTATATAATAATCTCGAATACCTTTGAGCTAAAACTAAACGAAGTAAATATATCCAATTGATTTTGGCCTGTCTGTTCAAAAATAAAATTTCTAGCGAGATTTGCCGATTGGAAGGTTACGAAAACCTCAAAAATGATTTTAGATTAATCTTGATTTTTTTTGTATAAAGTGCACAACTAAGTTCACGTTGTTTTCGTAAATGCAACTTTATTTTGAAAAAGCATGAAATCACTTGGGAATGGCTTGGCGGGTAACTCCTAATACCGAAGCGAACTGTTCTTGCGTTTGGCATGGGGCCTCATCAAGTATTTTTTCCAATTAAGGGTTAATGAAGGTTTTAACACTCGATGCGCTGCAGTCGCCATTTTTTTTAATTAAATGAGAAAAGTAATACTCCCGGTACATGACGATTATGTGGCACAAAATTTCACAAATTTCTTCTTACGTTGTTCGCAAACACTTTTATTATAGACTAGTTGTGCGTCCCCAGCGTTACTCGGAACAGAGATATTACCTGTATTTCATTACTCGTTTATCCACATTATGTTTCAAAAAGCCATCTTGGGTTGATTTTTGGTCTTCATCCCGGTATTTTTTCATTTAAGGTTGTTTATAGAATCTGAAAATCACCATCTTGGAATTGGGAAACGGAATGTGAAGTTCATTTTCGGCTTGTGTAAATTTTATTGGTTCCGGAAATATGAAGAATGAATGGTATTGGGTCATTCATGTTGGATGGTATCAGGGCATTTTCACAATTTTTTCCAGCAACCTGAAGTCACCATCTCGGAAGTCAAAATAGCGTTTGGGGTCGACTTTTGACCTCTGGGTGTCGTCTTAATCCCGGAGGACAGTTCTACAGAAACTGGAAGTAGTCATCTCAAATTATTAATTAATTAACGTCTGGAGTCAGATTCAAGCATCTAGGTATCACCCCGATTCCGAAAACACCCTTACTGCCGGTACCCGGATAACTGTCCCATAACGAAAAACAACATGTTGAGAAAACGGTGATTCAATATTATCCATGAATTTTCGGATTTCCAGCAATAACATGCACAACCAATGACCATAACAGTTTCATGGCACCACAAGTTTATCGTTGAGAACAAAAAACCATGGATGGAATTGGTTCTATGTTATATAACTTGAAAAATAGACAAAATGGGACAAAATATGCGGGTACATTTCAAAAGTACTCGCATATTTTGTCCCATCACATATAAATTCAACCAGCAACCGGTAGTATCACTGGCAACGTAGATTGTACTACAGAAAAACAACATTAGTCTAGTTATTTGAATGACATACTTCTATATGCCTAAAATTATCCGATATACACTAATCTGGGGCAAAATTATAGGTTTGCAGTTTGTACCAAATCAGTATGGGACAGTTATGCGGGTACCGGCAGCTTACTAAATGGAATTAAATTCTTTTAAAGTGTTTGGAAGTCGCCATGTAGGACTCATAGCATCATCCTGCTTCTGGAAATCTCTATATTAGATAATATTTGACCATTTTAGGCTCTCTTCCAGTAACTTGAAGTCGCCATCTTGGATTTCAAAACGATGTCCGGAATTTATTCTCGGCTTTTGAGCATCATCTCGATTCCGGGAAACTCATATTGGATATTATTTGCCCACTATAACCTGTATATCAGAAACCGCTATTTTAGATTTCAAAGTAGTGTCAGCTTGCTTTGGTATCAGTAGGAGTCATTCACCAAGTCATTTATAACCGATTGCATGCTTGCATGCTGGAATAATGGACGATTTGAAGTCAAGTGACGTTGAGTGTTGTTTTTCGCCCAAAAACAACTGCTCCAGCGGCAAAAAAGGAAGTGTCATTACATCGTGACGAATCATGCAAAACGGAAAAAAGGTACAAAACAGTGATTTTAAGTAATGACAACGCCTGGTCTTATACCGCCACAGTCGTTGAAACTTGCATAGAATCGCGTCCTACCTCACCTGTCATAACTATTCCCCAGATCATCGTCCGATTATTATTTGTTACGTTCAATGACACATGATCTGGCTGATCAGCAGTTTGACTCATTTGAAAACATCGGAAAATGGCTCCGTTTCATTTTTTAATTTCTCGGGATTGCTAGCTGCTTTACACTTGCCTCTTTGAAAAACTAATCATTGTTTTAACTAATCTATAACCTAACCCGTTCTTACTAACCTATAATCACAGACTAACAGACGTAACACTGGAACCTAGCTCCATCGCCACAAAAAACGTTCATTTCAAATTTTCAATCGAATAACAGTCATCGAGCGAAAACGTCGTCTGAGGCGCTGTAATGCAATCTCATACCCATTTGACACATGCAGTAACGCTGGCGCTGATGTCGAAATACATGGCGCAGCGCGAAAACGACAGCAGATGGTGCTAGTGTTACTAACTTAAAGTACTGGAATCATCCAAATGATGATTTTATTGAATATTTATTCGACGTGTTATGTCTGTTAGTCTGTGCTATTATATAAATATAGTTATTGCCTCTTTTTTGGACATATTTTATTCAGAATATCTGAAAAGTTACTTTGAGAATTCATTCCTCAGGTTCTGTTGGTTTAAGAAACTCTGTACAACTATCACACAGGTAGAGTTGCTTAAGTACAAATGACACTTAATGTCAAATGGAGAGTCTTTCTTTTTTTATTTCCTATTTCATATGAAACAACTCAGATTAGGCCACAATAGAGAACTTTTACATGAATATGCTCAAAGCAGCAATTTTACCCACATCCAGGTTCGGAATGAATAAAACAAAACCAATTCAAATCCCTGCCTATTATATTTTTCTTTGATTTGCCCCAAGAATCCTACTTTACATAACTCGTTTCGAGTTGCACCAACCGAAACCTGCTCATGGATATCGAAGGATATCGATGTCGAAATCTCTGCTCAAGTCAGATCGCCTTAAAAATAGATCACCTGAAAAGCTACCCTTCCGAATGTCGGGCCGTGTTAGTTTACGTTTTTCCTTCGAGCCGAACCCTGCTTCGTTCGAAATTTCACGAAAATACCGCCGGTCGCCCGCGTGGAGCCCTTTTTGCTGTTTTGCAGTCTTTTCTTCTCCTCGTCGGACGAAACACACGTGCCATAAGCAAAGAAAGGACGGAACAAAGGCAACCCAACGGGCGGAAAAAAGGATACGTCAACGATTCAGTCACCCGGCGACAACAGCAAAAAGGAATATTCCAACGACTAAGACGACGACGGCGGCGGCGGCGGCAGCAGCAGCATCTTCATCAGCGAATTTATCCTCTCGGATTGGCGCACAAGCGAAGGAGGAAAAGAAAATTCCGACGATTTAGGCAACCGGATGACAAAACAAGGCTTTTTCTGGTGCCTTCACTCCAGGAATGGCATGCTCTAGTAGCGCTGAATTGGACGCTGCTGTCGTCGTCCCGCAGTCTTCTGTGCGGAGCAGCGCGGTGTCCATCATCCGATCCGGGTTGCTCACACAATGCGACGGTTTAGTTGGCTATTTTGTTGACGTTCGGACTTTTTTTTTCCCTTTTATTCGCTTTTCCGAATTAGTTTTTGCATCGATAGCCTCAATCAGGGCATCTTGCTTGGTTCACAGGCTGGCGTCGTCGAAAACGACGACGACGACGACGACAATATCGTCGTTGGCAGCCAGTTTCTTAGTTCATTTCCAGTGAATGTCGACAAGGAAAATTGGGAAAATAAGTCAACATATTTTTCCCCCATCCGTCCCTGTCGGCCGTTGCACAATACACAGCATTCGACGAAATTGGATGATGCTTTTAATTTGGGCAATTATATTAAAATGAATCAACGGGCATTAAATTGGATTATGTGATTTCAAGTGAATAGAAGAGAATTATTTTTCGATGTATTTGCTCAGCAATATCACGCTGGGATTTAGCCAGCGTGGTTCGACATTGTTCCGCTATGCGCCCGGAAAAGGATAAATGACTTCGTCGATATACCCTTTCATTCCGGTTGCTTTCCCTTCTCAAGTGACAGTCAATTTGAGGTGAATTTCGGCTGAATCAATTTCGGAAGTGTTTTCGGTTTTGGCCATAATGCAGCCCGGCCTTGTGCGGATTGATAAAGACGTTAGTGGTTTGGGGAAACGGATTTTAGTAGTTGAATTGGAGTTATGTTTTCAAACCAAAATAGCTGTTGAATTTTTTACTGAAACAGAGACAGAGGATGTCTCAGTTTGTGTGGCTTTGTTATGGATATTGTATGCTAAAATTGCTGTGCTTAGAAATGAATTATTAATGACAACTATCATATCACAAAATCGCTCTACATTTCATCAATCCACCGTCATGCAGATGATTGCAATCCATTATGTGGTTGAAAAGTTATTACCGTTTGAAATCTGACGTAACTTCCGTGGTGGTTTCATTTTCGTACCTCAGCATAAACAAAACACAAAGACACATAGCCGTACTTCAAAAATAGAATTTAAAGTACAATTCTCTCGAATGGCAAACAGGAAGTTTATATTAGAATTGCGACTTTCTGTTCACGGTGCGAAAGTGCCGCTAGCCCGGCTGAAAACGACTGGCGCGGAAGCGATGGCGAATCAATTTATCCAACTGCGGAACTTTGCTCGTCACAAGGCGGGTCGTCGCATACACAGGAGGGGATCTTGGTTTCCGGTTTGATTGCGATTGCTCTAAGAGTATTTGCCAGCCATGACGGAGAAGGAGGAGGTTTGGCAAATCGCACCGCAGCGGTGCTTACGGCGAAAGTGCGATGTCACTTCGCTCATGTTGTTTCAATCAATTTAAAGTTTCAGCTGAAAGCGAACGAGAAGGGTTTTTGTATCGAACCATCGAGGTTGGATCAATTTACCGTTGAAATATTCCCGCAAACAGGAAGGGGCGTTGGTTGTTTTTCAAGTAGATGAGTTTTTGCGAAAGGCGATGCTGGCGTTTCTGACTGAATTCAACTACTCACTCTTTAGCTCGTGTGTCTGAGATAGGAAGTTCTTACCTGAAAAAGAAAATGAAACAAAGAAAAAAATCAGTAAACCTAGTATTGCTACTAATTGCGATGACATTTTATTCAGAGTGGAATGATGTGTAAGCATTCCAAAATGAAGGATTCGGTAATAAATTCCCGTGCTTAACAATAAACACGAAAAGTAACAACACTAAAAGAACTCCCCAAGAGTTTTTTCGTTGTTACCAACGGAAAAAATACTTTATTTTATCATCTGCCATAGCTTCCACCGGTTGGCTGGAGGGCTTGGGGCAACTCGAACCGACCTACATAGTATATATCTCCATATCACTATCTCGTGACCTGTTTCGCTGACCACAGTCATCCATTGCCGGTCTCGGTTGTTATCCGTGTGACTCTGCCAGCCTCGGGTTTCGCCGCGAACGTTTGCGCGCCCGGTTACCCCCCAACCCCCTACCATTACATTTTACAACCTCAGCACAAGGGAAGAATAATGCCGTTTTTGTCCCCAACTCAACATAAATTAAGTGCCACATTAACTTTTTATAAGCATTTGCGGTAGCTGGTTGCAAATTTTCTCTCCCAATCTCGATGAAGCGTAAGTTGGCCTGGTCGGTGTGTGAAGGCGACAAGAAGGAACTCGTCCGGTGGATCACAGCGCGCAACATCGCTCCGGTAACTTACGTGACGGTGGATTGTATCCGGTCACCCTAATGAAGCCCTATAATTCCACCACCAGCGGAACGATAAGCCACTCTTGGCAGCCATTGCACTCCGTGAGCTCTAGAACTCTATCCGGGCAGGCGAAGCAAACGGTGGCAGACACTTTTTTATGGCTCTCATCTTCGATGCAAGAGGTCTCTCTTTCGTTTTTCCGCAGGTTTACATTCCACCAAGCCAGCCAGCGTTTTCGATCGTGTCCTCATTATCGTGTGCGGTTCTCTGTTGGTTGGGGTAGTTGGTTTCTAAAATGCAGCTTCGAAGGTCCACAGCGCTGTGGTTGCGGAATCAGATTGTGTCCTAGGTCAACGTAAATCACCATTTGATGACCCTAACGGAGCCTTCAGTTGCCGGTGGCTGTGTAAACTTTTTGTTTCAGTTGAATGCTTTCCACAGTGTGGTAGTTTTAGGTGGACGATTTTGTCTGTTTAATAATTGCACTTTGTTGGTTTTTCGGTTATTGTCTGCTTGAAGCTTGAGTAAACTCAAGTATTCTGCACAAAGTTTATTTTTCTGTTCTGTAGAAAATCGTCACAATGAAGAACAATTGATTCTTTACCCTCAATAAGAAAAAGTAAATAAAACATTTCCGTTTCCGAATCAAAGCTGAACGTATCATGAGTTATACCCAAGCAATTATTCGGTAATTTTTTTACAATTTTAACAGGAATCTGGCGTGATCAGCAATTCTCATACACTGGGGTTGCTTTTTACGCGGTTGGTTGTACCGCTTTTAAAAGATTAGATTAGATATACTTATTCTAAACTTATTTGACACCGCGTACAAATGATCTTCCGAATCGAGTAAAAATAATCCGCGTTATTGTTGAAATGTCCCATTTAAGAAAACGCATAAAAACAACCCGCGTAAAAAGCGACCCCAGTGTACTCTCTTTTCCCCCAGCTGTAATGACTGAAATAATAGCTCTTCATGCAGGGCTAGTAGCGAACTCAGAGTAAAATTAGTGACTTTTTTCGTTCAAACGGTGACCAAAAAATGAACAACACGAACTTTAAAATTCATTGTGTAACATAGAAGTGGAATCGCGGATTATTAAAGCCATAGATCATTTATTAACAGTTTGTGAATTTTAGCTTGTCTAGTATCCGGCGAATTAACGCCTAAACAGGACGATGCAGAATATAACCCCGAAATTTGTTTTTATTTCTCTTCAAGCAAGAAAAACATAAGAGTACAGTCGATTCAAGATGCGGAATTCAAACTTGTTACGTAACTTTATGAACAACACAGATTAAAGACACGGATAGCTTATAGAATAAGCCTTAAACACCTTTTCAGCTCTTTGAGAATTTTTTCGTGGCTTTTCTGCACTGTTCACCCCAAAACATTGAATGACATCGAACTTTCATGATGAAAAATTCAACAGAAAGGCCTAAAGAACTGGACTTCACACGGTAAATGAGAAGTACTTTCTCCACTGTAATTTTTAGTATAGCAATAGTTATTTTCCCTCATTTTCAGTTCCAGTTATTATTAGGCCGCTGAATAGCGACTTTAGTGGCTTTTCAGCAAGAATTGTGCCTGTTAGTGACTAGGCTCAAAATAGTAACTAGTCTTCTGTGTCTGTATCAAAACTTAACACTCACCAACAACAACAATTCCATTTGGAACATGATCCAGTGACAGACACAGGTAAGTTAAACTGGCATTATTACTTGATACTAGTGAGACCTTCTTTGAGAAAAGCCTAACCTTTTAGAGAGTTTGTATCCGAAATTTAGGGCGGCTCACAATAGCGTCTGACCCGGAGCGAGCGGTTGCATTAGGAAACGTGGTGTCTCGAACGCTATAACCAAGATGGCAGCCCCATCACGAGACTCGGTAGCATGGCCGTAACAAGGCAACCTAGCTAAACAATTAAGAATATTTAACTCACAATATTCGGCCGAATCTGTGCAACGAAAAACGGAATACGAGTGGAAACTTGGAACCTGGATCTCCAAGTCGCTAAACTTTGTTGGCGGAGACAGTGTGCTGCTTGAGCAGTTAGAGTCCCGCTGGAATACATGTGGAGACATTTTTCCTCGGAACGTGAAGACATTTAAAAGAATGACCTGCCATCCCTCTCTGTATTCCAAAAGAATCCAAGGTGAACTCTTATGGATGGTTGTGATATTGGTGCTCGCGAAAAAATTACACTGAAGAAAAGTTTCAGATTGAAACACACAAGTTTTTTAATGCATTGCTGTTGCTTACTTGTTGCAGATTTTTAGAGTCCGTGTGCAGATTTTGTTGATCTGCAGATGTGTGTGGTTTTTTCTTAGTTTCTGTGGATTATTGTCAGGGTCGCCTTATATTTGCGCAGTCTTTCTCAAGTTGTGTGCAAATTTTTGTGTGCCTGTGGATCGCAATTTTTTCAAATTGTGGTAGGTTTTTTTTTGATATCAAGAAAAAATTTCTGGTTTTCGAGCAGTTTCTGCGACTTTCAAAAACATCAATTCCTCTGTTCAAATTTGTTTGCTGTAAATCGATTTTCTGATTGAATCTCATTTTTGATAGAGAAAAAACTTTTTCTCAATTTGTGGGGGCTCCAAAAATGTGGGGGCCCGGGCCCCCTGGGCCCCCACTTAAATCCGGCTCTGGCAGTTAAGCTGAAAATTGTGATTTTCGAACATGAAAATCATCGAAATTATTCCATATAGCAACATACAAAGTGCTTCAAACTTTGAGAAAACGTCATTCACTGTTTGAGAATCTTCGGAAAAATGCAAAACATCAAAAACATTGACATGAAAAATCAAGGTTTTTCCGGCCTCCGATCACTGTGAGGCTTCAAGCTGCTGAAGTTAGTAAGTAAGTGAGACGATTCAGTTTATAGCTCTGAAAAAAACATCTTGAAAAAGATTCTGTGTGGCAAATTAAGTGACCTAATCAAAAAGAATTGAACCATGCTAAAAGACATTGAAGCACTTTGATGGTCACGCACACATTGAGCCACAACAAACCGTAACGAAATACTGAATAAAAATGTTTTGGATACAGTGTCGTTTCACCTTATAATACTTATTATTACATCAAAATTCACAGTGAATTTTGGTGCCCCTAGCCATTTTAAAATCGCGTCAAAAGCTCCCACTCACTACAATGCGAACGATACGAATCATAACCGTGCGCCTTCTTTGACTTATGAATCGGTGGAGACGCTAGGTTAACCAGTCGATAGCGTTTTAGGGAACGAGTTTATGGGGAAATTTGGATCTAGAGCTCGCAATATGATGAAGTGCACATCTTTCTGTAATCACAAATTAGGGTGACCTACATTTCCGATGAAATACAGCATCTAACTTTCTTATCATTGCAGATAGAGTTGATCGATGTTCTACAATGTTGTAGCCTCGTCAATTTTGCGCAACTCATGTACCTCTCTTGATTCCTTTCATTGAGGCGTGGTCATTAGCATACAAACCCTAAAATTCTATAGTAATTGCTATCCCTTGCCAGACTTCACGCGTCGACGATTCGCAACAAATTAAGACAAACTTCGTTGGTGTCTTTTCTAAAGTTACATGGAGCGCACGGGGCGACTCCGAGTCATTTTTGCTTGCTTTTATTTGCTGTGGTGTCTACCTCTTTCCTATCCTTCAATCCAAATCCGTAGCACAGCAAACATGAAATACGAAAAAGCTCAATCAATACAAATACAATGTGTGTATTAATCGTTAAAAATCTGTCCACGTGGTATGTGGACGGCCCAAACCAATTTCGGGCGCTTAGGACAGCTCTCATCAGGCAAAAGCAACTCTACCGATTGCACAATGGTCCAGAAACCAAATTTAGGGAGAAATTCGGGTCTAGAGCTCTATAGCAACATTTTAGAGAAAAACTTTCTTCTACAAAGTTGTTACATATGATAAAACGGTTATTGAAAAATTATCAAAAATTAGGGTGACCAACATTTTTGATGCAATCAAGTATCTAACTTTTTTATCTTTGTAGACAGAAGAAAAATTTGTTCTACAACATTATAGCTCAATTAATTTTAAGTAACTTTATAGATAAAAGTTTTTCTCTATCTTTGAAAACAACCGATTTATAATGAAAAAACACATTTTGTGCTCTAACTTTTTTATTTCAAGTTTCATCTCAAAACTGTGTATGAGCCACTTTCAGAACTTTTTGAGGGAAACAATTTGCTATGCTGACATCATAAATATCTCAATTTTACTCAAAGTTATTAATATTTTTCATCAAAAAATATGCGTTTTTCATTTGAATGTCATTCTTTTTGGAACAAATATAAAAAATATCACTTGATTTCATTTTGATGGGCATACATGATTCTATAAATAGAGGAATTTTTAAGAATATGTTATTTTTTAAATTTGAGTAAATTCAATTTAAAAACAAGACAAAAATTTCAATAATTTTATACAGTATGCATATACAAGCACCAAGACTTATTTTTTGGTATTTTTTCTTATAACTAGGAATAATTACGTTCAATTTGATCCACAAAGATTGAAAATCGATCAACTGGTTCAAAAGTTATGATTTTTGTAAATAAAATACATTGAATATGGCCGTTTTTTATGGTCACCGGTTATCTCGGAGATAGTCCCCCTGACAACCCAACGAAACAATACGGGTTTGATTATTTTCAACATAGATCCATCTCTGCGATTTTGAGCACAATTGAAGCACTTCGCTTGACCAACTTCGAAATAGGGTGACCATAAAAACGAATGTGTTCGATGTATTTAATTTAAAAAAAATCATAACTTTTGAACCAGTTGATCGATTTTCAATTTTTTTGAATCGAATTAAACGTAATTAATCCTAGTTATAAGAAAAAATACCAGAAAATAAATCTGGATGTTTTTATATGCATAATGTATAAAATTATTGAAATTTTTGTCTTGTTTTTAAATTAAATTTACTCTAATTTAAAAATAACAGATTTTTAAAAATTCCTGCATTTATAAAGTCAAGTATGCCCTTCAAAATGAAACCAAGTGATATTTTTTATGTTTGCCCCAAAAAGAACGACATAAAAATGAAAAACGCATATATTTTAATGAAAAATATTAATAACTTTGAGTAAAATTGAGATATTTATGATGTCAGCATTGCAAATTGTTTCTCTCAAAAAGCTCTAAAAGTCGTTCGAAGACAGTTTTGAAATGAAACTTAAAATAAAAAAGTTGGAGCGCAAAAAATGTTTTTTCAATATAAATCAGTGATAGAGAAAAACTTTTATGTACAAAGTTACTTAAAATTAATTGAGCTATAACATTGTAGAACAAATTTTTCTTCTATCTACAAAGATAAAAAAGTTAGATACTTAATTGCATCGGAAATGTTGGTCACCCTAATTTTTGATAATTTTCCAATAAGCGCTTTATCATGTGTAACAACTTTGTAGAAGAAAGTTTTTCTCTAAAATGTTGCTATAGAGCTCTATACCTAGATTTCCCCCTAAATTTGGTTTCTGTATCATTGTGGATTGGACTCAGGAGTGTCGTGGTGGTGGATCCATGTTTCATCTATTGTCAGGAATCGCCTTTAAAATACACTCCTATTGTGTTTCCTAGAAACGCCTATGATCTTAACTAATTGATTCCATGGGTACGATCACGACGAAATCGAGAAAACCGATATTCTAGTTATATATGTCTTACAACAGGTCCATATGAAGTCGAAAAAATATGTTTAACGCCCGATTACACTGGTCGACAAAGGCAAAAAATGTGGCCCTGAAATAACTATAGCTTTTTAACCATCTCTATGAATTTTGGAGCCCCAAGTGCATGTAGAAGTGTGTCAAAATGCCACACAGTAAGTGCTCGACGGGTTCTTTGCTGCTACGTTGACTTACGTGAAAACTCCTCTAGTTCTCTAAAAAAGTTTTCTTTGTTTGGGGCACTAACATTCACAGTAATGGTTGAAAAGCTATAATCTTCGTTTTTTCCAATTCTAGGACAAAACCTGTGTTCACCAGAGTTATTAGTAATTAGTGTAGTTATGGTACCCTTACTCGAATACAAGAAATGTCTCTTGATTTTAAAATTTACGTCATGTCTGGAAATAAAATAAAAGTTTGATGACACTAGAATATAGGGTAATCGCTCCTATATTCATCTCAGTACCTATATTCATCTTATCACGCCTTTTTGATCGATGTATCGTCAAATTTTACCATATCTTCAACGTAAAAATTTTAATCACTTGACAAAATCGAGAAGCAAATAGATTTACTTTCAAATTCTGTAGGACTTCGATGGTAAATTGGACAAATGAGGGAAATAAGATGAATATAGGTGCATCTAGTTGTTGAGAATGAATAATGGAGCGATTACCCTAAAAGAGTATGATGAAGTGCAATTCAACATGTAAAATGAGCTATAATTATAATGGATCATAACGAAGTATTATAGGTTACTGCTTGAGCTGAAAACACTTTGGCCTGACACATAGATGGCATTGCAAATCAAAAATTTATGGAGTTTCCCGATTATCAAATTTGACAAAAATACTGTCAAAATTTCATGACATGTAACTCGTTCCAAAACTGTTTCTTTTCATGTGACGCTACTTGAAGAATTTCACTATGTTCTGTATAATTTTCTGAAATATGTTATACATAAATATGAAATTTGGTTCCGTAGTTTATCTTATCGTAGTTAATCTTACTTCTTTGGTTTCTGACTAAATCCTACTGTATAAGGGCCATATACCACCTAATATGTTTTTTTAAACGGAAGAAGGGCTAGAGGCCAGCATCCGTCTTCAGACGCCGTTTTTATTTTGAAATATCCATTTCCTGTTACCGGAAAACAACCAAAAAAACATTGTCTAATATCAGTATCAGCTGTTTTAAATCCAAGATGGCGACTTCCAGTTTTTGAAAAAACAGCCTAAAGTGGAAGAATATCATCCAACACGAGTATTCGCGGAACTGAGAAGTAGTCCAGATGACTGAATTCAACCGCAGACATCACCTCTGGGTGTATTAAAAGCGAAGCCTTGGTGCTACATTCCGATTCGGAACTTGACCTGCTGTTTATTACAGACTTCGCAGCCGACTGTTTAGTGTACAGGACAATTGCGGGGCTAGCGCCACGATCCTACTGACACTAACAGTCTCTCCCGAGCCGAGACTCGAACCTACGACGACTGGCTTGCTAGGTCAGCATTGTACCTCGAGGCCATCTGGGAGATAATACTACACAGGGTGTATTAATACTGACAAAATTATGGTTTCTTTTGATGTCTCAATGCTCATTACGAGTGTCCCAGTGAAACGAACCAAAAATCTTTTGAAGACTGGCTCGTCTCCCAACGTTGTGACAAAAGTTGGGAAACTAAAGTACGCAGTTACTTGAAGTTTACTCGACATTGGATGGAAGACAATTGTTTCTAATTTAAAAACAAACAAAAGGAGCGCCTATGGGAATTCGACCTTCTTCTTTTTCTGTGTGAGCTTTTTACGGCGAATTTGGGAAATACACCAAAAGAAAAAATATCCTTATCAGATTGTAAGTGAAGATACGTGAGCGATATTTCGTTGCGTTATGAGACAGGGAGACTTGGAAAATTTATTGGGAACTTCAAATGGTGTTCCTAAAAATGTCCGTTCTGCTTTGAAAATGGGACAAAACAATACGTTTGTTTTTCTTTTGGCTTTTTAATTGTATGTAGTCGTTGTTGAAAAACTGGCCAACTTGAATTCAAAACTTTCAGGAACCCACGCACACAAAATGGGTAATAATTAGCACTTTTAACATTTCCTTCCGACATAAAATGGCTGCTTTTTACCGTATGATACACCATATGAAATCTTTATCTCTCAGTGATGAAGCAATGGAAAATAAAATTTAATGTATAGTGGATTGACAAAATGATTGAGGCAGGAAAAATTTGGTTAATTTTAAACTGGCCATAACTATACGTAAAATTGAGATTTCATTTAAATTTCAAACTAGACGTAGACAAAAGCTACAGGCATTGTTCTGGATTTTGGGAGTGTGTGTGAAAATGTGCATTTTTGCAACATTTGAAGAAGAGTGTCATGTGTGAAGAAGAGTGTCATGTGTCATGCAAGTGTCATGTAAAGTGATTCTATCATCAGCTTTATGATAGTTAATAATCATCTGAGATAGTTTTCGGAATTAGTTGTAAAATGAACATTGTAGAAAAGTATCAAACCTAAATACCAATTCTGTGTAACCATTCAACGTCACCTTAACTTTAGGCTTTCAAATCTTGCTTCTATATAGAAATAAAATAAAATGTGACTTCGATGCTAGTCATGTGTATGGATGTTTCAGACCCGAGTACAACATTGATCGCGTTTACCCCCTGCTGAGCTCAGAAAAGATATGATTGGTAGGGAAATAAATACTTCAAGTCTGCCAGTCATCGAAGCTTTTCCAGTATTGTAAGTATCGATTTTCCGTTCAAAAACAGTTTCTTTTTAGCACAACAAACTGCGTATTAGTTGTTTTGAAAATAGTTGCAAAACAGCTATTTTAATGTTTTTATAATATGCTTAAAAGATTATTCTCCCACGCGCATTCCAAGAAACCGATGAATGGTAATCCACTATTATGTTGTGTATTTTAATCACCATTTCTGGCGTGACCACCTCTTTTGTTTTGCCACTTTGAGATTCGTCTTCGAAGCTTTTACGGTTTCGTGTGTACTTGGGCATCAAGGATTCCACGGTTTCAAGCGAAGGATCATACAGCACATACACCAGCGTGCGTTAGTTCCACCTTTTCCTTTAGATTGCGCTGCAAAAATTGGCGCTCGATTTTCGGCAGAGTTTCCAGTCTTCTTAATATGATGTGTTTGCCTATATTTTGGCTAGAGTGAATAGATATAATAGTATGCGAAATTTTAGTCAAAGCGGAGCAGATCGTATCGAATTTTCTTTTTCGTCATGTGTTATGCAACGTTTCGGAATAGTTTTTCACTTTTTCTTCCACCAGCAAAGCTGACACAAGACGATTCATTATAAACATCTAGTTTGATGTCCACAACAAGAAACAGAATCAGGGACACATTGAATACAATGGCATTCACGACTCGTAGAATAAAGTTTTATTGTATTCTGTTTTTTTTTCTCGCTTCTCATACTGCTTAGCGAAGCAGGCAAGAGATTAGGTAACAAAGGGGCGAAGAAAAAATGACGTAAAAGTAAGAGACGAAAAGAAATTGACAGAAACATTCTAAAGCGCATTACCACATGTATCTTGCCATCGTACAAGAGTAAACTAGAAGCCCCAGTGAACACATACACAGGGACAGACGGTCCTCGGAATGATCGCTTTCGCATATCAACAGCACCCTCGGCACTATGCAAGACGGGGTAAAGAAAAACACCCGCTGAACGAAGCACTTACTGTAATACGATTTAGGGATGGCATCGCCTTCGACAGTGACGCTCCTCTCTGCCGGTATACCGTCGTCGTCGGGCGGAAACGTCAGGAATCTGGGCCGGCTGGGGGGAGTCACGAAGAAAACTTGTTCCTTCTGTCGAAGAGCGAGTTTTTCTTTCCCCGATATTGCTGTACAGCGCCCTTGCCTCGCAATTCCCGCCGGTGTTGTTGAACGAGAAGCGAAACAGCGCGCAGTGGTGGACGACAAAAAACAGAAAAAGAACTACAATCTAGAACCAACATAAACGTTATTTTTTGACTCACTTGACGTAACTTTCGATTCTGCGAGTTGCTTTTCGAGTGTATTGAATTCAGCTGGGTAAGGTGAAAGGTTTTTGGTTTGAACTGCTGAATTTAGAATTTGACATGTACCGTCCAAGTTAGTAGAGTTAATTCTAATCGGTTTCACTTCCGAAATCGCTTGCACTGAAAGGGGGATACAAAGCACTCGATTCACCCTGGCTATGTACAAACTTCTCCAGAGAAGGATTCTTAAAGCTCATCTCGTTGAAAATTCAAGATGGAAAAAATCTTGTTATCAGTGCTGCGGAGACGGAAAACTCGTTCAACCGTGCCGTGGTTGCTGGGTTGGGGGAGGTTACACAGGGTCCCCAAAAATACTCCAAGTTGAGGAAAACGTAAATGATTACACATAATGACGTACCTTTCAGTTCATCGTCAACCTAATGGCGGTCTAACGTCGAAGAATAGCTCAAGGGGGTGGCAGCAACCCGCTGCTGAGTGTGGCATTGTCGGGGAGGAAAGATAGGATTGAGGATTTTTTGTGGTTCATCTTTTGTGTTTGTATTGCGTGAGCAAGGTGGATTGACTCGCACGCAACCGAAGATCTGCACACTCTACTACGTGGGGCGAAGAGGGTGAAATGATGAGAACAATCTGGTTTTGCGGGTACGGTCTTTCTTTGGTTTTTTTTGGAGACCTCACTCGGTGCTATCGATCCGTTGTCAACCGGTTCGAGAGACGAAACGGAGTTACGAGTCAGTGATTTTCCATTCTGGTTTCCGTTTTGATTTGTGGCCATTGTCACGGAATGGCTGCCGAGCAGCCAGGATTTTTATACGGGAAATCTTCGTTTCGGCGTGAAGAGAGACAAGTGACAGTTTGAGCTTGAGCAATCTCAAATAATGACGAAGGATTCTTTGTTTGACAAGTGTTTTTTTTCGGAGTTCGGAGTCAATCAAACGTTCGGATTGGGTTGATTTGGAATAAACGGATAGGCAAAGCACAAGTAATTTCAGTGAAATGGATCTGCTCTATGGCGTTGAAAAATGTTCCCAGAACCGTTTTATTTTCTCCGTTTCCTAGATCCTGTGTAACCATGGCCGTGTGTTTGGGTTTTCTGGCTTAAACCACCAACCGAGAGGAGTAAGAAAAAAATATTAACGAGAGGAGCGTGAATACAAACAGATGTAATAAAAGCATCAAAACATAAACAGGACTGATATTTTTCAGTGCTTTTGCATGAAAGTGAGAAATTGTCACCATAAACTTTAGTATCATCAAGAATGAAAACGTGTTCGTTTGATTTTCACCGCTTCAAATTTTCTGAAAATTTATTACTCTGAGTTTCATTGTGTGAATTTTTGTTTAACTTTCAGAATAACGGTAAAACGTGACTGCGAATGATGTGCTTGAAATATTTCATCCGAGTATGACAGCTTGTTACAAGGATGAAAATTTAAAAAGGGTGAGTTCATAGAAAGGGTAAATGATTTCTATTAGCGTTGCTTACGAGCAATAGTTACAAAACAACGTTCTATATCTCAGAAATTTATTAGATAAAATTTGCACTTGTACACTACATAAGAAGTCTACCATAAATAATAACCTTTCTATTCTATTCTTTTTTTATTTATGTAACGACGTGAAGAAACTGATCAACTTTTACTAACAGGAAAGCTATTTTAGGGCGAATCCCTTCCTCCAAAACGAGAATCCTGCGCACGGTTATGCCAGTAACATTCCGTTCTGGCCAGAAGGGTACCACTTCCGTTCACTCGTCTGCTAAGTGACCGTGACGTCGCTTGTAATCCGTTCCCCAGCTAGTAGCAAAGCTAATGTCTGTACAATAAATAGTGGCAACAAAGGGGATGCCTTTTATGCCTTCTGTTCAAAAGCGAAGCACAATCATATCCACACACACACAAACACTCTTATGGCTACACATTTTCCTTGTTTATTTGCGACTTTATGCTTACCGAACCACTTATGAGCTACCGGCTGGAAGGAACCGGCTAAGAACATTTAACCTCTTGTATGGTTGCCTTCGGATTTGGCCAAATCGATTTTCATACGCCGCCTTCTGGTGTTGCGGGGGCATCACCCCTTCGGGGCATTTTCTGCACCTCCGAGTCCTCTAGTGAACGTATTTATCGTACAACGTAAGATGTGTGCAGAATGGTTCAACGTTGTTACGATGACCGTCCAGTTAGTAGCATAACGACGACGACGACGATGACGCAGCAATGCGCAAGCAGCCAAGATCGCTGAAAAGCCATACATGCACGAAGCGCACAACAGTGACATTAACGATGAACACGTGTGCACCGATGTAGCGACAAATTCAAAAGTTTTTAAAGCTTTCTTCCAATGAACTCTGATTTTAACTGCTTTGGCAATGTTAACCCAGCATTCCATACAACCGGTTAATGACACCATCTAATCAACCCACGCCCTCGTTTGCAGGCAATATTATGTGTTTTCATGCCCACAAAAGCTGTGTTGTTTTGGAAAAAAAATCCAATAATAGACGGGTTTCCTTATTCCCTTAAAACTTCTATTAACCAACTGCCTAACAATGCACTTTTCAAGGCGCCCCAATCATCCAGTCAGAGATCGGTTCCCCTGGTTCAGCAATTTGAGAGCACTTAGAATGCCATTTATCAGATTCGTTAGGAAATCTCGCTTAGCAAAAGCGCAGCCAATCCCTTTCGTCTAAATAACCGCTATTTCATCCGATCGTTAATGACTTTCACCGCCCTCCGTAACAGGTTTTCCGGCATGATGCGAAATTATTCAAAGAATACCTACACAATTAAGACCTCCAAGCTGAAATATTCGTGACGTTAAATAAGCATTAAGCAGCTTCATCATGCAGTTTCCTTCAGCACGGCTCTGGGTGCTTCCCTTCCAGGCTGGACCCGGGGAAGATTACGACATAATTTATATCGAATAATTGCAACCCATTTCCGTCTACAGTCTCCCTGGTATCGAACGGGCGGCGGCATCGCCGCTAGATGGTAAACTTGGCCAGTTTTCACCAAGCTCTCTCTCTCTCTCTGTTTCATTCGCCAAGAAGTTTCCTCTTCTTGGGTGAGTTTGGTGTATACAGCAAATGTACGCAATAAACTCACGGCTTGGGTCTGGGCTTATCCAACGCCACCCCGAGTCACGGTGGTGGTGCTTTATGGCACGAATGCAAGCTTCAAGCAGCCCACTGCGCCCTGCACTGGGACCGATTTCTCAGCGATGCTGAGGACGTGAGTCGAATGTGCAACGCGACTGTAACGTAATCCTAGCCTACATAGCTGTGTCCTTAAAGTATTATTTTATGCTAGTATATTCCAAAATGATTGGTGCAGTTTTATCCTATTCACGGTGGGAATCAGTTGCATCACATGATCCTTTACCATGGGAAGGAGTGGAAAAAAGGAAGTGCTGTGTTTCTTGTTCCAATATTCGAAGTAAATAGTTTAGAAATATCAAAATGAATACCTACATAAAAGAACTTTAGAAAATAGAAAAACTTTGGGGTCAACCTCTCCCAGCTGATCTCGAGGTACGAGGCCGGTCTAACAAGCCAATCGTCGTATGTTCGAACTCTGGCTCATAGTACTAGTCCTGCAATTGTCCTGTACACTAACAGTTTGGCTGCAAAGTCTGTGTCACATGAACAAACCATCGCGAATCGCCTCGGCTTTAGCTTTGAATATGAAGAAGAAGAAGAAGAAATAGCAGAAGAAGAACCGTTCTACAGAATGAATCAGTTCTTGGCTTTCTATTTATTCGATGTAGCCTTTTTTCAAAAACACAGAAGGGTGCTTTCGCTCTATTAAAAATTCGCAACACCTCTTCAAAAGCAGCTTGCCTTCCGGGTTCGTTATTTCTACGTTTGCTTACGGGAAAACTTTATTGAAGCCTCCGAAGAATTGACGTACTTCCGAGTCGGCTGGAGGCATCAAAATTCACGGGAACGGTTAAAAAGCTGTAATATTTTATTTCATTTCCAGTTCAAGCTCCAGGGCAAAACCTGTGTTGACCACTGGTCAATAAAAGCAAAAAACATTTTTCATGGCTGAGGTCTTTTTTTGAAGAAGTTCTTAAACCAAAATCTGTTTTCGGACAGCATATTATAATATTTTTAGTGCAAAAAACGCGGTTTATCGTTCACTTACCGAAGCAATGTTTATTGTTAAACGTATGAGCTTTGCAGGTTTGAATTCTACGTAAACGATTTTTTAACAACGTTATGAGCTAACCAGATAGGAAATTTTGTTTGAAATGGGTTGTTATTTTACACATTTGCAGCTGGGTTTATTTTTTGATTAACTTATTTTGCTGCTTGAAAATCCATCTAAAAATATCTCTTTTACAAAATAACATGAGCAGTATTAACAGGAAAACAACTCGAGTGACAGAAGCTACTGAATCATCTAACAGCGATTCTGATACCTACTCAATATGAATTGTGTGTGGTAAATATTAGGTTTGGGTGGAACTTATAAAATGTTTAGCGCAGATAATTTCCGGCCTTATTTACTGCTTGTTCGGTAGAGCAATTCTCAATATGTTATTCAGAATAAAGATATAAGCAATAAATTTATAGTACAAGTTCAGTGTTAATTTAAATCAGACAAAATGAATTCTGCACCAAAATGAAATCACGTCCCTCGCAAGTGCTGAATAATCCATTTCGCTGGAAATTCGGTTTATTTCTCGGTTAGCTGATGTCCATTAGACAGGGACAGGGTGTTATTTGTTCGCTCCTATGCACTTTTCGTGTTCCTCATGGGTTCTATAACAACTATGTTTCTTTTCGAATCAAACAGTGGAGCTCTATTTTAGCGCCCGATTTTTAACGTTATCACACGGTTTTATATGGAAAAATCCACTTTTTTTGAAATAATTTTTCAGAAATCCCTGGTTGGTTTTCTAAAAGTATATCAATACTGGATATTTATTGGAAATTTTTTTAGGAGAAACTCTTCTGAAGAACGTAAGGCGCTACGAAGCTTGTAGAAAAAGTTATTTTGCACTGATTGAATATCAGCCTGGTTCAACATGGAATTTGAATTACTAGAAGTAATCTATTGCATGTATCCCTATTTTAACTTGAAAACTCTGCTCTCTTTTGTTTGGTCTATGGTTTTCTTCAGTTAAGACTGTTCCTCTTCTTATTGTGAACTTGTTTTCACGTCGCATTTCAATTTATCGTTTGTCTTCTCTTTGTTATGTTTTGATTTCAAATTTATTATTATTGCCTTCTTTTAATTTTTTTTTGCTATTACATTAGTTTTATCAAACTAACACTAATTTCTGTGATTGTTTCTTCTGTCCTCCGTTTTTGTTTGCTGATTCTGATCCAATTTTCATTTAATTTACATACTGTTTTTTGTTTATGCTCTATTTTGTCTATGTTTTTATAATTTTCTTTTAGTTCAACTCATTTTTGGAATTTTCGATTGCGGTTAAAATGTTTTTATATATTCCATATCATTTTTCTTAGTTAATCAATTTTTAGCTCTTCTGTTTTTTTTTTCGTTTGTTGCTACATTTTTTTCATTTTTTTTTCTTTTTGGGGTTTGTTTCCAAAAAGTCTGGAAAAGATAAAAAATTGCAAGCCGTTATGTTAATATTACTAATTGTGGTTTTCAACATTTCTTTTCATACACACACATTTTTGTTGAAACTACTTCTTTTTTTTCTTTTAGTTGTTATTTTTTTTTTGAATCTGCATTTTCTTCGTTGCATTTCAAAATGACCGTTTGAACTAACTTTTTTGCACATAAGGGTGGCCCAAAAATGCACTTTGCACACTGGTTTAATGCCATTTAAATGCTATAGTGTATTCGACAAAGTTTGTGTATATCTTAAGGGAAAACTTTTGATGGAAATAGATTTTTGAATAATCTGCCTAAAAGTGTAATGAAAATTTAATTTTGTTCTTACTTGTTAAATCAAAGTGACGTCTCTAGCAAAGTTGTAGGTAATCTTATGTAGAAAAATTTAGCTGAAGACGCTTAGGTTCTATCTTTTAAAATCGACCACATACAGGTAGTTTTATAGACACATTCTTGAAATGTATGAAAATTAAAATATTACAATCAACTTTTTCGGGTGTGATTTCAGTGGCCTACTATATTCTGAACATTCTTTCGTATTTTAGAAATATATTATTATGCCGAACATATTTTAAGCATATTTCCAACTTTTTCATAGATTTTATGACGTAGGGTAGAGCGGGGCTAGTTGGTTACGGGGTAAGTTGGTCAATGAGAATATCTTCGAATCTACTTATCAAAAAAAATCGTGTTATATGGGTGATACGTAGTAGATAACCAGAGAAACTAAACGACAAAATGAAGTACCGTTTTAATCAGGACGTATAAAAAATACAGGTTGGTGCCAAATTGGCCATCAATTCTACTCGGTTTTCAAGTTGAAACTTTTTGTCTAAACAAAGCTAGCCAAATTGGAATGAACATGGCTCAACGTATTATGAAAGTCATTTTGGTTAGTTTTAAGTTGTGTAAAGCAAACATCCGCCAAAATTTTATTTTCATATATTTCAAGTAATTTTTTCACATTTAATACATGAGGGGCTAGTTGGTCACATACGAGCGGTGCTAGTTGGTCATATGTACATCATAAATGAATTCAAGTAACCAAGTAAATGCAATGTCAGGAACAGCGCATTTCGTGATGCAAACTTAATCCAAGCAAAAACAGCATGTGCTCTTGTTAGTAAAATCATTTATTTGAAACTATAAACTATTTAGTAAAAAAATATCTCCATTTCATCATAATTTTGATGAATATTTTATTGCACACTATAAATGTTGAGTCATTGATCTAGAATAACTATAACGTACATTTCGGCGAAAGTAAGCTTTCAACAAAAAAAAAAAAAAAAAAAACTAATGTCACTGTAGTTTTGTGCTTGTGATTGCAGATGCGAATCTAGAATTTGGCTCCGGTTCTCAATTTAACCCGTATTGTCTTTGATTTAGTTCCCAACCAAACTTTCAGAGAGATTTCAACATATATTTCTCGTCAGGTATGAAAGAGCATTACGATTTTTTTCATGCAATTATGAGTTACTTTTCTCATGGTTTGGGATTTCGGAAAGCAAACGTATGAACAAAAAACCGGATGCGGTTTAACCTCCGCTGAGACGCTACAGGCTGCCGCAAATGCAGTGAGGAAGGAAAACTGAATTGTCCTTCCGAAATATAAATGATCAATTTACCCCACATCCTGACCAACTTACCCCAGCTGAGGGGCTAGTTGGCCAATTTGACAACCACTCAAAAAATATAGAATATCCGCAAAATCATTAACTATTCTGTACAGTTTACATTTTTTCTAGATGCTATAGACTTGACACAATATTACCATGGAATGAGTTTTTGCCATAATGTTTCCTACAAAAAGTCACAGAACATTTTGATCAAAAATGTCCAACTAGCCCCGCTCTACCCTATGTGATAAAAAATGCACTTTTTCAAATCGAAACTTTTTGATTCTGCTTAGGCGTACAAGTGCGGTTTTTAGAAAGGAAAAACTGGTTATGGAACATATGTTTTAACATTTCTAGCAATTCGAGTTTTCATAAAATTTTGTATTTTAAATTTTTAAACAGACTCTCCAGGGATCATATTTTCACCATCTATGTTAAACCACGCTATATAATGTTTTTTCTGCAACATTAAATTTTTGGACAGGTTTTCAAACTTCCGCTAAGTGAGACGTATTATGATGTACGTCTCCGTCATCTTTTCAAGGGTTCGTGCTACAATATCAATGTCATCGGCGAAGCCAAAAAGCTGAACAGACCTTCTAAAAATCGTGCCACTCGTGTCGATACCAGCCCTACGTATCACACCTTCCAAAGCGATGTTGAATAGCAAGCACGATAAACCATCACCTTGCCGTAACCCTCTTCGAGATTCGAAGGGACTCGAGAGTGTCCCCGAAACTCGAACTACGCACATCACCCGATCCATCGTCGACTTGACCAACCGTGTCAGTTTATCCGGAAAGCCGTAAACGTGCATAATCTGCCATAGTTGGTCTCGAACGATTGTGTCGTATGACGATTTAAAATCGATGAACAAGTAATGTGTGGGCACGTTATACTCACGGCACTTCTGTAGGACCTGCCGTACCGCGAATATCTGGTCCGTGGTGGCGCGGGCACCCATAAATCCCGCTTGGTATTGCCCCACGAATTCCCTTGCAAGCGGTGATAGTCGACGGCACGGAATTTGAGAGAGTACCTTGTAGGCGGCGTTCAGCAACGTCATTGCCGGGTAGTTGCCGCAATCCAACTTGTCGCCTTTTTTGTAGATGGGGCACTCTGTACCCTCCATCCACTCCTCCGGTACTACCTCCTCCTCCCAAATCTTGGCAATAACCCAGTGTAGCGCCTTAGCCAGTGATTCACCACCGTGTTTTAACAGCTCGCTGGGGAGTTGGTCAGCTCCAGAGGCTTTATTGTTTTTCAGCCGGCCGATCTCCTCTCTAACCTCCTGAAGGTCAGGGGCTGGGATTCTGTCGTCATCTGCGCGTACACCGAGATCTACTACCACTCCGTCGTCGTCCTCTGCTACATCGCCATTAAGGTGCTCATCGTAGTACTGCTTCCACCTGTCAATCACCTCACACTTCACTATCACCGGTCTGTACATTGCCTCCCGTCCTATCTGAGCGTTCATATCACCGATAACGATCTTAACTCACTTAGCTATTGTCGGATGACAACATTGCCCAGGCAACGCCAACCAGATGTGTCCATGTTTTAACTGGTAGTCTATTGTATCATATGACTCGTGGAGGCGTGAGATAGGAACTTGTGAGGACTGGAGCTAAGTTTGACGCTCCTTCCAAGTTGTCAAGCTCACCATTTTTCTATCTGGCTTTAATATGTGGCACCGCGGTAAAATTGCCACTGTTCTTCAATTTATATTTCTGTTTTCATGTTATGTTGTCTTTATTTCGTTTCCCGTTTCTCTCTATTTCTGCTCTATTTCATTAAGGGGCCATCTACATACTACGTGGAAAGATTTTTGACGATTTCAAGCCTTTCGAACATTCGAAAGAACACCTGGAGACACCTCAATGAAAAGTCCTGCTCCCAGATGACTGGTGTCTTCGAGGGCCGAACGTGAATTAAGATCTATAACTCCTGGTAGGTAAGATTTGCGCACTATTATCCGAACTGTGCCAGTTCCTGTCGTCTGTAGCGACAGGGATGGGAATCTGATCACCAATAAGTCGCAGGAGGTCCGGCATTGGAAACAAAACTTCCAAGTGGTGTTGAACGAAGCAGTGAAGTCGTCAAAGGCAACAGGAAAGAAATTAATGATGGAGAACAACCTGTGGATCCGCCAACCTTAGGCAAAATCTTGCAGAGAGCTGAAGAGCCAAGCCGCTGTAAAAGATGGAAAAATATCGGCCGAACTTTTCAGAGTCGGGTTTGAGCGGCTGTATAGTGAAATTTACCAAATTATTTAAAGTTTGGTTTGAAGAGAAACTACCTACGAGCTGGTTGGAAGGACTCATTTGCCCATCTATAAGCAGGAACAGGGACTCGACTGTAGCAACTATCGAGGCATAACATCTTCAATTCCGCATATGAAATTCTCTTCCGCATCCTGTTTCATAGACTGAGGCCGTTACAGGAAGCCTTTGTGCGGGTTTCGAGCAGGACGATCTGGAACGGACTAGATGATCACTTTGAGACAGATCCTTGACAATTTTTGAGAACACAACTTACAGATACATCATCTGTTTATAAGCTTCAAACTCGCGTACGATTCAGTCAAACGCAATTATTTGTGGCAGATTATGCTCGAAAATGGCTTACCAACGAAACGAGAGGATGGGCTTTTGAACGTTTACACGTTTGTTCAATATAGTTTTAGAAGGTGCAACACGAAAGGCAGGTATGCAGAGGTGCGGTATCGTCATTACGAAGTCTTACATGATTCTAAGCGTCACAGACATATCGACATCATTATAGAAGAGCCTTGACGGGTTTCAGAAAGGGGCTGCGGGAATTGGACTGAAAAGTTGTCAAAACGAAGTACATGATGGCTGGCGAAGAGCGTGGCAGTGTTTATCTTGGGACACTCGTAATGTGTGATAACGAGGTGAGCCGCAAAATGGAGAAAGATTTGCGTTCTACAGGACGCTGATCCTGCCGATGGCGCTCTACAGACATGAATCGTAGAAGTTTCATCAAAGTCACTTTCAAAAGAATCGGATGATATTTGCATGCCGATTATTACTGAGTTATCTGATTAACAGGGTGAGTAAACAAGAAAAAAAAACAGCAAATACTAAAACAATAAGCACCATGTAGAAATTTTCAAAAGTTGTAAAACATAATAATTAACTGAAATTCACAATGATAAAACTATAAGTACATTGATGTTGTAGACATCAAGAAATATTGAACAAATATCAAAAAGCATGTCAGAAATTATATTTTTACTTCGACACTAATAAAAGTGGTAACTGATTTCAGGTCAATTTTTTTCGATATTATCCCAAAGCTGATAAGCATTTTTTCCTACTTCTTGATTTATAAATTGGTCTTGAATTCGATTTCTAGCACCTCCGTGTATCTTGGAAAGAGTTGCTACAGTATGAAAACGGAACCAGCACAACTGGCTGTGGGGAAAAGGGTTAAGGATAAATGACCCCAAAACAGATGTTATCTTGCAAGTAGGGTTCGGAAGAGCAAGGAAATATAATAAATATGTAGATTTAATGCTAAAACAATTACCTGAAGCCCTGATTTGATGATATCCCCCTCGATATGGTGAAAGGTTAGGCATAAATTTACCAATAACTGTCAATAGCTGAACCAAGTAACCGACGATAGAAATTACTCGTACTAACCTGTAAGGAGAAGAAAGTAAAAATGAGCTCACATTAGTATGACCAATTATTATGAATAATATGGTGAGAGGAAACTGAAGTTGTTCCAAAATTCTAATTTATATCTGAGCTACGTTGAGTATTCCGCTTTGTAATCACTTGAAAAAAAAAAAAAAAAAACGGTGTGGCGAAATACCAACAACGTTGAGCAGAAATGTTTTATCTTCTCATGTCACGGGATATTTTTTTATAACCCAGCAACATGGCAGTCCAATTCCCTATTGCCACCACCGAAGGCAAAGTCACTAATCCATCCGTTCCGTCTTGTTGGTTCTGTTCGACGAAATGACAAAGAACAAACTCGTAAAAAAAACAACATTAGTAGCATTTTGCTACATGAAAATCTGTCGCAAATGCGAGTTCGTTTTATGGTGTCATGACATTCTAACTGTAGCTTTCGTTCGTATTTTTGTTTCGATCGAATGTGAGTGAAATTGCGAATGTCGCGTTTAGGACCAGGCAGGTCATATTTGGATTATTTTTATCTGAGACTGCCAGGAGTACAATACGCTTTCAAAACTTACCGTTCTTCAGACAGACAAATAAACAATGAAAAACCAGGATTAAATCAAGGCTTATTAATTATATTTTCTGCCCGGTAATGCGTCTCAGCAGACAACCGAGAACCGCACCGAATTCCATCTAGTGCTTACAACTCAATTAGCGGCAATCAATTATCGCCACTCCGCAGTCCAATAAAACCTGACGGGGTCTCGCGCCCACGCACAAAAGCTGGCCAATTAATTTGCGCGAAAAATACGGTCCCGAACGCGCCAAAAGTTCGCCGCACAGCTCAGGTAGGGCAAGATGAAACATCAAAGTTCAAGTGCGAAGAAAGAAAACATTCAATTAAGATGATTAAAGACCTCGTCTCTGGGAAAAGCACAAAGCCGTGCGCTGCTTGCTGCTGCTGGTGTGTGGGTGGGTGTGTGTGTGCACACGAACATGTGTTATTTTCCCCATTTGACGCTTGGACTTGAGCGGTTGAGTTGGTAATTGCATGTGAGGGAAAACTTTGTCCAATCCGGTTGGGGGGCGCGGACCTTTTCACAAGAAGTATTGAAATATTTAGGGTAAATTCGCAGTGCGGCTGGACTTTTTTTTCTTTAGAAATACACGTTTGTCATGAAATACGATTGATCAGTAAAAATACTCAAAAAAATCCTAATAAAAAACTCTGTTTTAGACTGATCACAACATTCCAACGTTGACTTTTCGCGAGGGTTAGTCTCAGTGTTCTCGCGTGCGCGCCTGTTTTTGTTTGGCAATTCGTTAGGTACATGCCACGACGGCTGTACCTTTGGCATCCGGAGCGCTTCGAAGAAGGGCGAAAACTATGCGGTTAGGATTCGGAAGCCGTACACGAGCGTACGACCAAGTTTGGCAAAGTTTGGCGAAAGTTTGCAGCACGTTGGTAGAACTGCAAACAGCAGCATTCATCAAACTCACTTCAGGCGTATTCTTTCGGTGACTGACTGCGGGTTGGCCGGATGGGCTGCCAGGATCAGCTCACGCTGACTTCATACGTGACCTTTCCACTCGAAAAGTCGACGTTGTTTCAGCGCTCGCTGCCAGACTGCTCGGCCGCCTGCCAGTCAGCCTGAGCGGGACGCAGTTGCCAGAACCGGGTTGTGTCTCAGTTCTCCACAACCTCCGCGATTGCTTGTTTTTCACTCGTTTTTTGCCATATATTTGTTCTTTGTTGCCCCACCCCCGCAGACGGATAGCGGACTGGGTGCCGAACGAGAAAGGAACAACTTTGATCAAACTTTCAGCGTTTTTCCGGGATGATTTTCCTTCCTATTGTTCTGCGCCGTTCTTTCGCTTCATCGCATCAGAAATGCACGAGATTGATGTAGTGGAAAGCCGTTCATCAGGGCTTGTTTCTTAATGTGTGGGCCCGGGAGGACTCCTCGTTTGTCGAGCTTCGCCTTCAGCCAACGGATCGCCGGTTTGATGACTTTCTGCCGCCAGCTTCCTGTTCGTTGTGTTTGTTTTCTGTACATTTTTCATCGAATTGGCGGCGTACTTGCTAGGAAAACTGTGGACTCGTTTGGCTTGGTAGAATGTTGGACGAGTGCGGGGTAGAAATCTAATTTTGTGCTTATGTTATATATCGACGCATATGGCCTTTATTTGTGCAATGTTATTGAACACGATTTGGGCCAGTCGTTTACTTGCTAGAACAAAATAAACCTACTGCAATGTGCAATACTTGTGGAATCATGGTCTGTCTCTACAGATAAAGAAACAAATCGAATATTTATCACAGCTTAGTGGAAATCAATTTCGATTGCGCTTTTTATGCATTCCTATCTCCCTACTCGCAACTCCCGTATTAGCCACTTCACAGGATATGTAATACGACTTGAACATTTTTCCTATTTAAGGTTACCCTCAAATATAACAAGGTTTTCACAAGTGTTGCTAAAATTCTGGAATAGAAGGTGGCATCTGGTCTCCAAAAATTTATTTATAATATTTTTATGTTATGATAATTATCACAACACTTTTTTGTTAAATTTCAAGGTAACTTTTTTCTACCTATTATGTTCTTGGAATATTCATGTAGTGTTAGGTTTTAAATCCCAAACTATCGAATTTGTTAACAAGTAAAAAAAACTCTTCTAAGAACTAAATGAACAAATTGAAATAAAATAAAAACATTATATTTCTTTATTCGTTATTCGTATTGAAAAAATAACTAAGGCCACAAACTCTCAAATGATGATTATCATAACAGACCCTTGAGAGAATTTTTATCTTCGTACATCTGGAACAGTGTGTCTAGCAGAGCAGATATCGACGATGCTGTACTGAGGTTTGTGGAGGTGCTGCTACAATAGCACAATTCAAATGCCCAGTTCCCTTCAGCGTAAATTTTTATTCACGAGTACTAGTTTTAAGCAAGCAAGTCAATCGTACCTTAGATTGAACACTTCACTGATATAACATCCCTAAACGACTGCTCGAAATCGCTTGAAATGATTCTCAGTGATCACCTGCTGTTTCACACAAAATGCATCATCTCTATTCATCAACACGGTTTTTATCCTGGTCGTTCTGTGGCGACTAACTCGCTTCGTTTCACTTCGGACTGTATCGCTCATATTAAAAACGGAAAGCCTTCTGGCGTTCCCCAAGGAAGTAATCTTTGACAGCTTCTTTTCGTTTTGTTTAAAAATGATGTCTTGGAAGAACATTGGGCTGTCCTATGCTGACGATCTAGAGATTTTTATGGTCGTTGACAAATTTTCCTACAGCCAAAAGCTGCAAGAACTGTTGTATATTTTTGAGGGTTGGTTTAAAAAAAAATTTGATGACTTTCAGTGTCCAGAAATGTGCCGTATTTTCATTTCAAAGATGTAGTTATCCCATGAAAGCTATTTATACAATCGGACGTGTACCTGTAGCTCAACTTGGATTGATAGGATCGAGAGACTGCAAAAGCGTTTTGTTCGTTCCGCACTCCGTAGACTTTCTTGGACAGACAGGCTGAATCTTCCTCCATATAATCGTTGTAATCTGTTGGACATTGCTTCTCTGGAAGAAGGAAAATTTAACAGGTAATGGTTGCTGTTGAAGTTATTCTTGGAGAAATCGACTGTTCGAATCTGTCAAGCAAGTTTTCGTTTAATGCGCCTGGTCGAATTAAATGCAGATCATTGGATGACATGTTTTAAACGCCGTTCCATCGCTCTGTTTCTAGATATTTTGATCCAATCTCCAGAATAACCGGTACCTTCAACAACACTCGTCAACTGTTCGATTTTTACCTCGAATACAGTCAGGTTTTTTTTCCGTGTTAGTTAACAAATCCGCGTTAAGTGAACCACCAAAAAAGGCTTTTGAAAAAAACCCGAGAGGCTCTACGACCACCATTTAAATTACTTTTTTTTATGGTTATTTCGGATCTTTCGAAATGCGGAGGTTTTTTTTGACTTAGTTGCTTAGAAAAAACCGCGTTAATTCAATCCGTTAATCCCTTAATCAGCGTAAAAAAAACCTCTATAAAAAATCCGCGCAAAAAAAAAAAACGCGTAAGAAAACCAGACTGTATTTACAAAAAGAAATTTTTATCAGTTAGACTTGTTCAATATCTGATAGGTTTCATAAAGATATTCATTAAGACGATAACTTGTCAGATGAATTAATAATAAATAATAATCGCTAAACAGAGATGAGTAAAATCTCTACCAACTATTTATTTTATTGCCTAACAAATAATTGTTTTTACCAGTACTACTGAATCACTTGTTTAAATTATAATATCGGTATATTCCGGCTGAGCAGTCTCAGAAAAGTAGAAACACGTTTCGTCCCTGATCGGTGACTTCTTCAGGGAAAACGGTCGGGATTTATTCATAATTAGCGGTTTTATAACATATGTTAAAGTGGTTACAATCGGCACGGTCTAGTCTATTGTACGGAGGTTGAAAGAACCATCGAAATCAGGTTAGGTTCGGCTGTATCCATTTCAGGGATTCGAGGAATGCATTCGGCAATACTCTAAGCTGCTGCTACTTTTCTTATGAAGACACTGTCAAGCTCAGAATCGTGTACATATTTCGAATTAACTCCAAAAGCTTAACAAAATTTGTCACGTAGGGTAAGAGCACCGGTTTTGGCCATAGTATGCTATGTATGAGAGATATTTGTCCTTATTCCTTCGAAAAATATGTAATTTAAATAATTAAATTATGTTGTATTGTTTACACCAATTCGCGAGAAAGTTGAAGTCACATGAATTTATTTTATGTTTTGACTTTATTATATAGATATATTTTAACAGCAGAAAATCCTCGTTTCACACATAGCTAGCAGGGCAAAGTACTTCAAGTTAGAATTTGTTCAAACTTAGTAGGATGTTCAATAACACTGACATCACATCATTGACCTATATTAATTTTTCGTCTGTCATTGATCTACATTAAAAAGCTTCCGCTCTTTCCTTTTTCACATAGAAACTTTTTCGTATTATTTGCTAACATCAACTTCGGTAACTCAAGTGCCATTTATTATAGTCAGGTTAAGGATGAGAATCCGAAGTGTTAGTTTTAGTAAATACAAATGAAGTTACAGATTTGTAAATAATCTGAACAAACGAAGACTTTCTAATCCCAAACCAGTTTTGTAATTTCACATATCTCATGCGATTAAAATATCAGCCCGAAAAACTCCATACGTTTCATTTTTCGCATAAACATCAATACGTTATCATGGTTTTGTTTACATATGGCCAATATCAGGATTATGAATCATGGAATTGCATTAATATGTGGCCAAGAATGGATCAATCAACGTTTTTGGAAGCTGTAGGTATTTTGATATTGCCGAGAAAAATAACTTTTTCATATCTACTTTTTTATCCATGTGATGTAGTAAGTTGTGCCTGATGCTGGTAACATGATTTGTTATAGAAATTTGCAAATTTAAACAAAATTATGCTCTATGAAAAACGTTAGGCTGTATAGTGAACTGGTGAAAGCATAGTTGGTTCCTTTATTAAAACTAAAATACGCATATTTATTTGCTAAAGTTTTTAATGTAATGGGTACCACATCGATATTCAGCCGCTCCATTTCCTCCAACGATCGCTCCGAGTAGTTGGCCGACGCCAGATCCGGGCAAAATACCGCGTCTTCTGCCTTATAGTATTTCTTGATGAACGACGTAACTTCCGGCAGGTATTTGGTACTATAAATTTCCCCGTTCAAGGCAAATCCTAAAGGAAAGAAGAGCAGCTTTGACATCCCCATCTCGCTGATTGTCAGTTACAGAATCACCTTCTTGGGGAACTTGATGTGTGAAATAGCCTTCACTTCGGTGCTCACTTCCTTCGTGTGGAAGTAAAATACGAAGCGCCCTGCCAGTCGTTGGCATCAAGAATGAGAGAAGTTGAATTTTCTACACACAGTCTTTTGTATCGAGTTGAGCGTAGATTTTTGCA
Organism: Wyeomyia smithii; assembly: GCF_029784165.1. NCBI lineage: Eukaryota > Metazoa > Arthropoda > Insecta > Diptera > Culicidae > Wyeomyia > Wyeomyia smithii. Next base: position 45,288,300 of record NC_073694.1, read on the forward strand.
ACAGAGCGATTTTTTCCTGCAGAGGGACGCAGACTCGAGAATGAGAAACGAAACAAATTTAACACTGGTAGTAGTTGCGAAAATTCTCTTAACTCTTATCTTCAACCATCCATAGTTCTGAAAACAACCGATTCCATAATTTTCAGCTAGAAATGCGTGCTACAGCATGCAGATGATCGCACTACCGGTAGCATTGAATCTTTTTCCTGGCCGCATAATAAATTTGCTCTCCGCTCTGCCCTCCGGTAGCTGTGCCAGGTAAATATCCTGCAGCATACGATGGTACCTGTTGCTGCCGTATGCAGAACAAAAGTAAGTTGATCCGCAGTGCCTGATAACTGACTCGTTCGTAAACAGCTCTTCTTTTTCGATTTCGCGCTATACTGCAGACTCCACTCGCTACCGTGTGACGAACAAGAATGAAGTTGAATTTTCTTCACGCAGTCTTTTGTATCGAGTTGAGCGTAGATTTTTGCAATGTAGGTGGGGCGACGCAGACTCGAGAATGAGAAACGGAACAAAGCACTTTGCTGAGTGAAAATATGTAGGTGGGGGAATCTATTCCGTCCATGTTTTTGTTATCCGTGCTCGGGAAGTAAGGCAATAGCGGAGAAAGTGTATGGGAAACCTCGATCTTGAAACTTTTCTCCTATTATCACTATTCAGCAGTAAAGCAACAATGTTAACATTATTTAAATAATCGTTACATATTTAACCTATCCACCGACATATAAATGATGACATATAAAGATGCATTAAGTTGGTCGCTCGCTATAATCGTTTGAAATCTGACGCAACATTAGGCAGTTTCATTTTCAATTTCACAAAATGTGTGACACACAAGACTAGTTTTTTCAAATATTCAATATTCAGACAGTATCTAAACTTCCTGCAGTGTGCTTCTTGTGATTCATTTTTATGTTCAGTTCAATTTATTCTGGCCGGACTTTTTCACACCTCGGAAGCATAACCCAGTCCGTTACCTAGCCCGAACAAATATGTTACAGTTCTGTCCAAAATAAAACCGGACATAAACATTGATCAAACAATGCGAATCGTCAAATTTAGAATTTGGGCTAACGGTTGAATCACTCCATTTTTTCTTCGCGAATAGAATCTCTCAGTATCGTCGATTTCGAATAAGGCGCCCGGGTTTCTAACGCTGTAATTCCTTCAATGCATTTATTGTATCAGATTATAACTTTTTAGAAGTCTCTTCTGTTTTTAGTTTTTGTTTAGTGTCATAGAATCGTTGTATTCCATCACTCGTCCTTGCATTGCTTCTCTTGCTGGTTTGATCATTTATTTAATGAATATTGAATTGGTCGAATAGCGGGTTCGTCACTGTAAGGCAGAAATTATAAAGTTTTTATCCCTGCTTTTTTTCAACGATACGCACATTCGCAGTTTGGTTTTTTTTTCGGAATATATACCCGGAAAACCAGATTTTCGGAAATAAGAAAATTCTTACGGGACAATTTCAATACGTTGGAGAGCCGGGCGCGGATTTTGGCTACTATGAGATAGTGATCCGAGTCAACGTTCGGTCCTCTGGACGACCTCACGTCTGTAACGTCTGAAAAGTGCCGTCCATCAATCAGAACGTGGTCAATTTTAAAGCAAAGCTTCTCCATTCCTTACGTATGTTCCGGCGTGCAAAATAAGTGCTACAGATAGCCATCCCACTAGCTGCAGCGAAATCAACAATTCAATATGGCTGGAATAGAATATATACAGTCATCCCAGTATTATGGGCCAGTCTGCCGTTTGTATTGCTTTTTAACGCATGTCAATAACTTTTAATAGTCAAATTGAAGTTTGATGGACGTGAACAACATTTATCTAAAGGTGTTTTGTGCGAAACCCCTGCACCAATGAGCTAAACTCTTAAGTTTTCAAATAAATGTCGGTAGATCCCCATCAACTGATAATTTGTTTTGTTTTCACTACAGTCGCAAAAAGTCAGTCGTTGAAATTAAGGCTAGAGCTCGTGTAAAACATTGTTATTTTCATCAAAATGAAAGGAACTATAAATAATTACTATGAATTTATCGAATTATGAAGTATCCGCTCTGGATTTCGCATTTTCACTATTTTTATACGCTGCTAATGATTGGCCCATAGTACTGGTTACGAAATTTGGTTTTCCCAGTATTATGGGCCACCCAGTAATATCGGCTAGGCTATATTTTGTATTAGTTTTTAACGCATATTAGTGACTTTTGATAGTCAAATTGAAGTTTATTGCACTACTGAGCATAACTTTTGAATATATTTATTAATCGGCATTTTGATTAGTGATGAAACTGGCACTAACGTTCGTTTATCCTGAATTTTCATGATCATGCTTTAGAGTCAATATTAACCCTGTAAAAACAGTGATTTCTAAACTTTTGTTACTGTACCCATTTTGGAAATTTAGGCTTCTTATTGGTTTTATAAGCACTCGCTGATCGTCCAGCCCGCATTTTCACAGTTATCAATTACGTTTATGCTCTTAGGCAGCCGACCGAATTTCAGGTGACAGGTGACTTCATCGGTAATCGAACTTCTGCCTTCCAGCTTAGATTGCTGTACTCTTTCCGCCTTGGTGCTACGATTCGGAACTCGATCTGATTTATTTATACACAGACTTCGCAGCCAACTGTTTTAGTGTACAGGGCAATTGCGAGGATAGTGCGCTACGATCTTACTGACACTTACAGTCTTTCCCGAGCCGAGACTCGAACTCACGACGACTGGCTTGTTAGGCCAGCGTCGTACCTCGAGACTGTCTGGGAGATATTGTCAAAACATATGAGTATTCAAAACATGAGAAAAACGAACTTTGAAAAAAAAAAAGGCTGAGTAAAATATCACAATAACACATTATTGTCGAAATTGATTCAATGTCTTTCTGACAATCTACCTGCCTCTCGATGTTAACCTCACTGTTGGAATTACATTTTAAAATAATGTCTTTGTCTTCAAAACAAAAAAAAATTCGTCTGGCTCTTTATACTGGGAGCATTGGCCCATAATACTGGGAGAGTCAAAAAGAGGTCCATAATAGTGGAAATCTGAAGAGCATAACATTTTGTGAGTTTTTGATTGAATAAGTTGTTGAAGAACGAAAATATATTTTCAATATCAAACTTCAATGTATTTAACACAAGTTAGTAAAAAAACGAAGGTTCAATCTTATTTTTTTGATTTTTTATCGTTTATTTAAAAACTCAATTATGCTTAGCTGGCCCATAATACTGGTATGACTGTATATGATTGTTAGTTTTGATAGCCACGCCGAGTACGTTTGACTAGAATTATATATAAAAGAAAATTTCGTATCGTCGTCGATTTCATTTTCTTGGTTTCTGAGGTGTATTCGACTGTAGAATGGCCAAAAACCATTCGCGCTGCTCGAATTAATTTTTTTTCCCTTGTAGAAGACTGAACCACTGCGACCATCTTTTGATCTATTGTGGCATATATAGAATATGTATAAATAGAATTAAATTCCGACCAGTACTTGACAAAGTCATTTTAAATGAAAGTCGCTAAGCGATAGTGACGCTGTTAATTTTTCGCCTTCAATTGAAAATCATCATTAGAAGACAATCAACGACAAACATGTCACCCTTTTATATAAACGATAGTTTATTTCGATTAACAATTGACGTACGAATCTGACTGTGAACAATGGAAGAAACAAAACCAGCACTACAGCTGTACTCAATTATCGTTCGCTTCCTTCGGTCATAACAGCAGGCTACTTCAATGAACTCGTTATCTAATGAGTGCCGGTGTAAAATGTTTTTCCACCAGCCAGCACCCGTACTTATGGTTCTTCTTTTCCCTCCAGCAGCCCTCACCCACTGCACCGCCCGGTAAGGTTCTTCCTCATTACGTACTTGCAATCAACCAGCAGCCAGTGCGCGGTAATTACTTCTCCGGTGAGATTCACTTTCAACGTGTGCTGCTCGGGGGCGCCACCACCGCACCCAAGGTTCTTCCCGAATGCCCTTTTCACAGCACCGACGACGTCCACCGGTGCAGCAGTAGCAGCAAAAAAAAAAAAAAATAGCATGCGGGCTACTCACTCATCAGGCACGTTTCACAAAGAGTAAGTGCTTGCTGACCAACCCTCATCTTAATTCGTTTTCGTCGCCGCCGCTGCCACCGGACGAGGATGATCCCCGCCCCGGAAGCCGCGTGCCAACCGAACCCAGCGGCGGGCGCAGGGAGGAAATCCAATTTAACAGGAAATCAGTGAAAGAATGGAGAAAGAATCTCCCTTCTGTTTCTGCTGCTACATCCCGCTGCTATCGGAGCTGTGCTCGGTTGCGAAAGGCATTATTGCATCAAATATGGATCACGTTCGTTAGATTTTCTTGGTTCTTTCTTCTCTTTGTGTGGCTCATCCTGACATTTAATGGGGTTTAACGTTGCACAGCAACCTAACCACAATTTTGAAAATAGGTTCCACGTGTCCGCAGCGGAGCTACGAGGCCAGTGTTTCCAAATTTACACTTTCGTTCGAAGTTAAGTGACACCCTGGGATATGGTTAAGTGGAATGAAACGTTAGCTGCCTGACGGCTAATGATCGGGACGTCACGTCAGCACATATCCAGTGCATACTCCTCCGAAGCTGGTCAACCGAGAGAGTTCTTCCTCGGACGGTAGGGCTGCTAACTAGCCTTGGTTGATTCCTACACTGGCGGTAGGGGATCGAACCACACAGCACCAAAGTACAGCAGATGTACACAAACACATACACACTCAATCGTTTCATCATCATCATCACCGTCATCGTAGTCGTCGTCGTATTCGTCGTCATAAACAAGCGAGCGTGAAGGAAATGGGCACTTTCCGTCACGGTGTTTTCCCCCTTCCGGGGGCACAGAGGGCAGCATTCCATCGTGCATGTTCCTTTCGGCGAGAATCGGGATTTCCTTTTTACAAAGAGGGTAGCAGTTGATGGAGAGAAAAAGGAAAAAAAAGGAAAGAAATCTGGACCCGGACGGTTCTTGTGTAGGTGTTCTAGAGTGAAGGTACAGGACCTTCGATCGCTTGGGGGAGATAACGAACCGCTGCCAGATAAAAACGAACGAGAAATTGGGGGAAGGGCAGTCTGGAAATTGGAAAGTCATGAATATTGCAGGAGATGAATTCCCGCAGGAATTTGCCTCATGCTCGACATTTACAATGTGGCTTGCTTGCCACTGGTTTTCACTCACTGACACTGTACAGTGTCAGGATTTCACTCTTGCTCTGTGGATGTGTGAGTTAAGCTGGTGTTAAGTAGTGTCAAGTTGTCGGAAGTTAATCACGTCGTGTACCGGTGGCAGCCAATGGGCAAAGTTACTTGATCCTAGGAGTGGGGGAATCTCTGCTACCTAACCTTGGTTTGCGTTCTATGACGCACGCTGTGGAATTTGAAAATTATGTGTCGACTAAAAAATGAGAAAAAAATATCCAAAGTTGCGCTAATTTAACACAATATTAATGCGGTCTTGAAGCAAAATTAAAACTTTTTCTCGATGAGCAACGCAAAACGGCCCACACCTTGTTATCATGACTAATAACAGGCTCATCCGGGACGAATCGTCCTTCGGAGCGGGTGAAAAATTTAGCACCCACACGTTTCGAAACTGAGGGCTGTGAAACTGACAGAAGTGACCGTAGTCACACCATTTTTGTTTTGTTTTCTAGGTGAGAGCACCAACACCCCCGAGCTTCAACCACGCATGACCCCCGTCCAGCTGAACCATGTAAGCTTAATTCATACAATTTTTATGATACCATAAATTTTTCCACACCATGGCGGCGACCGAGGTGCCGGGGAACGAAAGCCCGGATCAACAACACACTTGACTCGCACCACTAGGATATGCATAAATCGCTTGTCGCGCTTTCGGTGTTTGCATGTTACGCATAAAGTCATTAATATCGCACGCTGCCGGCCAAAGTCATCCTGTCGGTGTGGAGTCTACAGAATGGGAAATGCTCTTGTACATATTTATATTCGCTTACAATTTTTTCGTTCGAACGGTTAGGGGAGACCAACAGGACACCACCAGAGGAAGGACTGCCAGTCGCTGTTGTTACTCTTGGGTTGTTATAATTCAACGTCATGTTCAACATTCATAAAAAAATGTTGACAACAAGAAACTTCAGCGGTGGAACAAATCATAAGAGATATTTATTCCTTCACGGCAATTCTGCGTGAATGGGCTTTTTTCGTCGGAATCCGCTTGACTCCTATAATGCCCGGCATGAACCCCTCGTCAAGTTGCAAATTTTCGCTAAGCCACGTGAGCGTTGTACCTAACTAGAGAGAAAAAAAAGAGGACCTGCCCTGCCGTCACTGTCAGCCAGAAGCCTTTTTGGTGAATGCATGAATTGCCGAATAAGGGATTTGTTTGTCTGTGCCGTGTTCCTACGTGTACTTGAAAGGGTTGAAAGATTTACTCAATCGCCGCTGGAAATTCAAAATGATATATGACGATGGATGGCAAACCAAGAGGGTCGGTTATTTTTTACGATTTCGAAAATTGAGATTGATATGATCCATCGGAAGCTTATCGCTGAAATTTTTAATCCACGTAAATGTGTAGAGCACAGAAACAAAAAAATCAATTCCAGATGATACAATACACCACGCTACGATTCTCACCGTTTGGAAAATCAAATTTTCCCATTAAGCGCATGCCATTTTTCTTGGAAATCCTTCAACTGGACAACGAAATACGTTCCCATTTAAAATTACTCGTGCAGAAAGCAGAAGCACATTTACGGAAAAATGATTCATAAATTGTTGCTGTCATGAACGTACAAAGCTGATGGGAAAGCATCCTCCGTTCGTTTATCGCTGGTGAACCCGAATACGACCGGGTGAGTGAGATACTTTTGTCAGGAAACAACTCGATACGGAGGATTTCGGGTGAAAGTGTACTCTCCCACACATACACCGACGCCGACAGAATGTTAGCGCGTATAGACACACATACACCCGCCCGCACTGACACGTACACGGTTTATGGAAGTAGCCGAGAAATATTAATCAAATTTATTTGTTTATTTATCATTCACATTTCACCGGGTTCCCGCTTCAGTTCCGTCCGTCCGGGCGTCGTCGGCCGGGACTGTCTGTCAGCGTGTACCCAACAGGCGGAAAATCGAACACATGCTATCATCCTTGCCTTGCTTTGGTACGAACCGGAAGCGTCCATGGCTTGTGTGGCTTGGACGCACTCTAGAGAGAGAGAGAGAGAGAGAACTCGTGGAAAGTCCTATCCGGGAAGATTATTACCTTCCCGCTAAGCTAGCCACTCCGGACCGGCTGCAGGTCAAGAATGGGTTATAAATTAGCAGGGTTATGCGTTGGGTTTGCGCTCGAAGTTGGGATGGGAAAGCGATTTGGAGTTTCGATTCCCAAATTATGCTTTCTTACTTGATGCTATCACATTAGTTTTGTTTCATTTTTAGCCATTGGATGAAAGCTCCTGTACAAGGGATGACTTAACTATAGCAGATCCCTTTTCTATAGTGGACCACTCGTCAGATTACCTCAATTTCTCATAAAATAAATCGGAATTTCTATTTCAAGCAGTTAATATGGAGCTGACGATTGAAAAATGTACTAACTGGGAAAATAGGTAATTAGAAATTTACGAAAAATATAGTCCAGCAGGTGGGACTCGAACCCACAACTTCTAATCTCCGGTCAGATGCGTTTCCGATTACACCACCGCAAGACGAATAAGACAACCTCGCTAAATAGCTATTTTGTATCGCTTGCACACTTTATCGCACGTCATCATTTACTCAGTAGAGAGTATTGTTTGGTGGTTGGCTTTTGTTTCGTATCTCTCACGTCGCAGTGGGGTTTACTGCATCAGTAAGAGATCGAAAAGCGCCAGTCTGTTGCCATATCTGAGAGATGTGCTGGATAAACATTCAGTTAATCTGACGAATGGTCCACTATAGAACAACGGTCCACTATAGGTTTTTTTTCGTAAGATTTGGACCATTTTGACCATTGTTTTGATCTTTTATGGTTCCACTACAGGTTAATTTACCCCAGAATAGTTGTAGAAATATAGGGTAAAACTACCTGGAAGTTTCCTGGAAATCCCTAGATCTTCGGCATAAATTAAATCAATCTGACAGGTGCTTCACTAAATGGACCACGATCCAACGTAATTTTACCCTATCTAAAGGGAATAAACAGTTTTCCGTCAGGGCGATCCACTAAAGGAAGTGGTCCATCCAAGGTAGCTCTACCCTCTGGCCAAACTTATTATTTTTTGGTTGAAAAAAATTAAGTAGGTTAACCTACCTTGGATGGATTGCGCCCTTCAGTGGACCACTGATCAGATTACCTTAATTTATGCGAAAATTCGATGGATTTTCAGAAATCTTGCACCGGAAAATATCTTATCCAGCTAGTCTGCATCAGAATCACGAGAAATATTTATAAATTTCAATTTAGGATAAATTAACCTATGGTGGATATCTTACCTGTAGCGGACCACCTACCAGATTAACTCAATTTATTCAAAAACTCCAAGGATTTTCAGGAAATTTCCATCGGGAATCATCATATCCAGCCAATCTGCATCACAAACATTTCAGAGAAATTGAGGTAACCTGACGTGTGGTCCACTATAGAATAACAAAGAAAAGGGGTCCACTGTTAGTTAATTTAGTAGCAGTAGTTCTACCCTACATGCATTAAAATATTAATGGCTCCTGTTACAGTGATTTGATTTTTTGTTTTGTTCATATATAATTTATTTGACACGGCACAAATACAATTTAATGTTTAACGGCGCCAAATATATCTGGTAGCTTACTTTCTAAAGTATCTTAATAACTAAAAGCAAATTTTTTATCCTCGCTGCCGACTACGAGCTGAAACTAAATCTAACTTAAAGCTATAATATTTTGCATTAAAAGCACTGGTTTACTGTATGATGGTTTTCATTGCCATGAGTAAGCAGCATATTAAATTTGCTCCGCTGCTGGGCCAAGACATTACGGACTGGCATATTGGGTTGTCTCCCTCGGGCCCTGAGAGTATCGTGCGGGTCTGATTGCTGTTTCCGGATCCGGGGTCTTAACGTGTTCTTGTCGTTAGGTTGGATGTAGGCGGAAGGGGATAGGACTAAACTGGGGCGTGGATGGATTTCAGGAAACGTATATAAGGGACATGTAGGATAGGTCACGGCTCGCCAAGACATCACGAACAGGAACAGCCGGCTGCCTACCTTCGGCCTGCAGGGAAGCTATTAATCTAGACCTGGCGTCACGGTGTACAGGGCATGACCAAACAACGTGCTCTATGTCGTGATAACCTTCACCACAGGCACAGACACCACTCTCTACGAGCCCGACACGACGGAGATGCGCGTAAAATCTATAGTGATTGGACATAAGCTGGGACATCACGCAAATGAAATCCCGACCTACATCCAACCCCTTGAACCACGGATTCGTCGACACCTTGGGGATTATGGAATGTAACCACCTTCCCAGTTCCCCTCTGGTCCAAGCATTTTGCCAACTGATGATCGTATTCTGACGTACAAATGAGAAAAATTCATTAAAGGCAATTGGTCTTTCATAAATTGCACCGTTTGTTGCGTTCACCTTAGCCAAAGAGTCCGCTTTCTCACTGCCCGGTATCGAGCAGTGAGAAGGGACCCACGCTAAAGTAATCTGAGTAGATTTTTCGGATAAAGCACTCAGATGTTCCCGTATTTTCCCCAGGAAATACGGAGAGTGCTTAACATCTTTCATCGATCGGAGAGCCTCAATGGAACTGAGACTGTCCGTAAAGATGAAATAATGGTCCGTGGGCATTTTTTCGATAATCCCTAGGGTGTACTGAATTGCAGCAAATTCTGCGACGTAAACAGAAGCATGATTATCGAGCTTATGGGAGACGGTTAAATTGTTATTGAAAATACCGAAGCCAGTGGACCCATCAAGAAGTGATCCGTCAGTGTAGAACATATTGTCGCAGTTGATGTTTCGATATTTATTGGAAAAAATTTTGGGGATCTGCTGCACGCGTTAATGATCCGGGATTCCACGAGTTTCTTCTATCATGGATGTATCGAAAAACACAGTGGAATCCGAAGTATTTGATAAGTTGACACGATTTGGAATATTCGAAGAAGGGTTAATATTATGGGACATGTGATTGAAATACAATGTCATAAAACGGGTTTGAGAATTAAGTTCGATAAACCTTTCAAAATTTTCAATCACAGGACGGTTCAAGACCTCACATTTAATAAGAATGCGAGAAGACAGGCTCCAGAAGCGGTTTTTCAATGGTAGTACTCCAGCTAAGACCTCCAAACTCATCGTATGGGTCGACTGCATGCAAACCAAGGCGATACGCAAACAACGATATTGTATTCGCTCCAGTTTGATCAAATGTGTGTTTGCTGCGGAGCGGAAGCAGAAACACCCGTACTCAATAACAGACAGTATCGTTGTTTGGTAAAGCCTGATTAGGTCTCCTGGGTGGGCTCCTCACCATTGTCCGGTTATTGTACGAAGAAAATTCACTCTTTGTTGACATTTTTTTAATCAGATACCTCACGTGACAACCCCAGGTGCCTTTAGAGTCGAACCAGACACCAAGATATTTGTGTACCAAAACCTGAGAAATCGTTTTACCCATTAATTGTGTTTGAAGCTGAGCAGGTTCATGCTTCCTAGAAAAAACTACTATCTCAGTCTTCTCCGGAGAGAATTCGATACCTAGCTGTAAAGCCCAAGCAGACAAATTGTCCAAGGTATCTTGCAATGGTCCTTGCAAATCGGCAGCTTTGCCTCCTGTAACAGGGATTACACTGTCGTCTGCAAGTTGTCTTATCGTGCATGAATTTGCCAGACATTCATCGATGTCATTTACATAAAAGTTGTAAAGAAGGGGGCTTAAACATGAGCCCTGGGGAAGACCCATGTAGCTAATGCGAAAAGTTGCCAAATCGCCGTGCGTAAAATGCATGTGCTTTTCGGACAACAAATTGTGCAAAAAATTGTTCAAAATTGGAGAAAATCCTTGTCGGTGAAGTTTACCGAAAGAATGTCAATAGAAACGGAATCAAAAGCCCCCTTAATGTCCAAAAACGCAGACGCCATTTGTTCTTTGCGAGCATACGCCAGCTGAATATCTGTTGAAAGCAACGCAAGACAATCATTCGTCCCTTTGGCACGGCGGAAGCCAAATTGAGTATCTGATAGTAGACCATTTGATTCGACCCAATGGTCTAAACGACGGAGTATAATTTTTTCCATCAATTTCCGGATACAGGATAGCATTGCAATCGGCCTATAAGAGTTGTGATCAGAAGCTGGTTTCCCTGGTTTTTGGATGGCGATCACCTTCACTTGCCTCCAATCCTGCGGTACAATGTTTTGCTCCAGGAACTTATTGAACAAGTTCAACAAGCGCCTCTTGGCATTGCCGGGTAGATTCTTCAGCAAGTTGAATTTGATTCTATCTAACCCAGGCGCGTTATTGTTACAGGACAGGAGGGCAACTGAAAATTCTGCCATCGTAAAAGGTGATTCTATCGCGTCGTGGCTCAGGAACAGAGTCCGGACATACTTTCCTGGCAAAATCAAATATCCACCGACTTGAAGACTCCTCGCTTTCGTTGACCGTTACGCGATTCCGCATTCTTCGGGCTGTGTTCCAAAGAGTGCTCATCGATGTCTCCCTCGACGTCTCGTTCACGAGCCGACGCCAATATCCGCGTTTCTTTGCTTTAGCCAAACTTTTAAGCTTGGTATCAAGCTCCGAATACCGTAAATAGTCGCCAGGTAAACCTCCCTTCTGGTAGGCCAAAAACGCGTCGGATCTTTGCGTGTAGACATCGGAGCACGCTTGGTCCCACCACGGAGTGGGAGGCCGTTCTTTAATCGTTACGCCAGGATATTTCTTCGTTTGGGCTTGCAACGCGGCGTCGAGAATCAAGCCCGCGCGGAGGTTGTATTCTTCAAGTGGTGGATGATGTTGAATCGAATCGACCGCTTTTGAAATCATTTCCCCGTATAACTTCAAATCGACATTCCGTGTGAGGTCATACGGAATGTCAACTGGTCGCATGCGAGTTGACCCGTTAGTAATTGAAATAAGAATAGGCAAATGGTCGCTACCGTGAGGATCGAGGATTACCTTCCATGTGCAATCCAACCGTAGCGACGTCGAACATAAGGATAGATCCAAAGCGCTTGGGCGCGCTGGAGGTTTCGGGATACGTGTCATTTCACCGTTGTTTAAAATAGTCATGTCGAAGTCATCGCAAAGGTTATAGATTAAAGAGGAGCGGTTATCATTGTAAGGAGAACCCCAAGCCACACCATGGGAGTTGAAGTCTCCCAAAATCAAACGTGGCGAGGGAAGAAGTTCTATTAAATCAAAGAGCAGCCGTTGCCCAACCTGTGCTCTGGGAGGAATATATATTGAGGCAATACAAAGCTCTTTACCTTGTATTGTCATTTGACATGCGACAACTTCGATGCCTGGAATCGAGGGGAGGTTAATACGATAGAAAGAATAGCACTTTTTAATCCCTAAAAGTACTCCTCCATATGGGGTGTCTCGATCAAGGCGAATAATATTAAAATCATGGAAGTTGAGATCAATATTTGAAGTAAGCCAAGTTTCACAAAGGGAAAATGCATCGCATTTGTTTTTATTTATCAAAACTTTAAACGAATCAATTTTTGGTAAAATACTTCTACAATTCCACTGTAAGACAGAGATAGAATCCTTCATATACGCAGTTGAATTAGGCATCGAAGGATACAATCGCTGCAAGGAGGGGCATTGGGCAGTCAACTGCTTCAAAAATGATCTAACTGTTGGGAGGAATGCTGTAAGAAAAATTTTAATTGGATCGGGTACATTGAAATTTTCAAAAATCCAGTCCACAATGTCAGAAAATTTCACTAATCCAGAGTTTGTTTCATCAACAGGATGTGCAAAAGGAACAACTGGGGTTTTAGATGTTCCTGGCAGTTCTGGAAACTCCTTCTGGGACTTTAAATTTGCAAGCCCAGGAGGAGTTTGCTTCGGTTTTTCCGCAGCACTGTTTGGTTTGTTCGTACTTTTCATTACACTTTGGGAAATCTTAGGACCTTTACGGGGTAGTTTAGGAGAAGAAACATTTTTCCTCTTCCTAGACTCCCCAGGATTGGCATAAGATGTTCCCGCTGATGAATCGTCAGAATTGGTTTCATCAGAGGACAACAGATCAAAGGGGTTCGATGTTATGGTAGAAGTGGTCACGGTCTTCTTCAGCATCTCAGCATAAGAACGCTTTGAACGCTCCTTAAGTGACCGCTTGATTTTATCTCTGCGCTGCATGTACACCGGGCATGTGGAGAGCCCATGCTGGTTTTCCCCACAGTGAATACATTTTTCAGCATTAACACTGCAAGAATCTTCCGCATGAGTCTCCCCACACTTGCTACATCGTGCCTTATTGCAGCAGTAGGCGGCTGTGTGGCCTAACTGCTTGCAATTGGTGCAATTCATAACACGGGGTATATACAATCGCACAGGCAGACGAACCCGGTCGATCGAGACGTGGCTAGGGAGTGCAGATCCGGCAAACGTAACGCGAAACGAGTCTGACGGAGTGTAAACTTTTTTACCGCCGACGAGAGACATGGACCGCAATTGCTTACAATCCAAAATCTTCGCCTGTGTTTCAGTATTTTTGAAGCAACCGGTTGCGCTTTTTAGGATACACTCGACAGACAGACTCGAATCGGTTATGACACCGTCGATCTCCACGTCTCGTGCGGGTATGTAAACGCGATACTCGCGTGTGAAGAGCTCAGAGCAAGCGATAGCATTGGCCTGTGCCAGATCACTGACCACGACACGGAGCTTGTTAGGTCGGACCTTGGAAATTTCGGTCACGGCCTTGTACCCCTTCGTCAGGTCTTTAGAAATTTGCAGTATGTTTAATCGCTTTGAATTCACTCCTGCCTTTGGACGAAAATAAACAGTATAGCTGCCCTGTTGAGATCCGTCCGGGTAAAGCCTGGGGCGAGGAGGGACTGGAGAATGAACAAGGGAGGGGGTAACAGAAGGGTCAGGGGGTTCGGGGATGGTGGCACGGGAGGCGAGGGATCTATATCCATCGCGCTAAATGTAGCGCACTTGCGCACTAGCGCCGACAAGAACACGTACCTATTTACTTCTTCCTTCCAGCAGTGGTTGTCCGATCGTTCGAAGCTGCACCCAAAGCAGCCAGCAGCACCAGTACAGCAGCACCAATACAGCCACCAGCAGTGAGCCGGGTGTGAGATCACTCGGCACAGCGACACGACTCGACTGTCAACTGATGGCCTTGAACTCGAGAGATCTATTCACTGTGCACAGATCAAAACTGCAGCTGGTATTTTGCACCAATACAGCCAAAGTTGCGAGCCGGGTACAGAACGTAGCGACACAACTCACAATCTAGTTGGCCTTTAGCGCGAATAATACACTCTTTTGTTTGGCTATTCGTACACACGGACCGGATTGTAATAGAACGACCACTTTGCACGTCCGTTTCTGTCGAGTGTTCGACGCGGAATGAAGTTTGACCTTGGAAAATTCGAAAAATCCCCAAAATCGAGAATTTTTCCTTTAGATGATACCAGATCTGGACGTTTCATGCATTTTGGAGCCATCTGGGATCAGAAAAAAATCTAGGAAACAGAGATTTCATGCACCGCACTCCGTTGGATTATTTTTCGGATTTTTAAAGGCCAAAATTCAATCGCTTTGCGCCACCCCATTTTAAGTCCGATTGAACTGAAATTTTACACAGGGAGTTTTTTGGGTAGGTAAACATTTTGTATAGGGTTTCTCAAAATGACCATTTCCATTGGCACCCTAGTGACCATGCATTTTGAAGTACTCTTAGTGTAGAATAATACAACAAATTTTTAGAAAAATCCATCAAGTTTAGCAGGAGTTATTGCACTTTTTTGGACATATCATTTTCAAGGGCCGATTTACCCCACTTAACCTCAATGAAAAAAAGAAATTTTGCAAAACTTTCTACCTTGAATAGACAAACAAACGCTGAAAATGTCATCCCAATCGGAGAACATCAAAACGACATGCGGTTACGCCTCTCGCGAACTGGCTCTTAAAAGCATTGTGTTAAAAAAATTGGCCGAAAGTTCAAAATAGGTGCCCCCAAAAGAATATATTTCAGCCTATTTTTCCGATAATTTTAACAACGTATAAAATAAAGAGCGGGTGGATCGGGAAGAATTGGATCATGATTCATGATCATGATCATGATTCCACTTGCCCCTTTTTACCTTATACCTTTTACCTTATACCCTCGAAATTATCAAAAAAGTAAGCTGAAACATGCTATAACTTTGTAAGGAAACGTTTTGGTGAAGTCTGGTCCTTAACAAAAACGTGTGTTTTGTAAGCCCAAATGCTTCTTTAGAACAAAGTTTTCTTGTAAAATGTAACTAACAAAAGTCAAGTACAAAAACTAACTTTTGAGAAATTTTCATTTCATATTTTTGCACGTACTTGCACGTACTTTGTCAAATAAACCATTCCTCTAACTCTTAACCCAAAAAAGTTAGTATTTTCAATTTATGAAAACCTACTGTTACTTATGCCCGCCGTACTCTAATATGGGTAGATTGGGAGAAATGGAACCATGGGCGCAACTACGGGGGGGCTAGGGGGGGCTGAAGCCCCCCCTAGAATTTCCCAGAGAATGATTGTATTCAATATATATATACATTCCATGCTACTTATCAGAGCATCAAAATCAACACAAATTGAGATGTCGTCATTCATTGGCTAAAAACTAGTTCTGCACCCAGGATCGATTCTCAACCATTGCTCTCTTACTCACCTTACCAGTCAGAGGAGAGCTGTAGTAACTCGTGTTGTATCAAGAAGTCGCCAGTTTACTCGGTTTTGGGCTGTGTTTCACCAGTTTCCCAGACGTCTCATCACTCGCAAGTCTCTTTCGATGTGGTCGAGCCATCATGCACGCTGCGCCCCTTAATTTCTTGTGCCGGTAGGGTTGCTGAAGAGAAGTGATTTCACATGGTTGTCGTCCGGCATTCTTACGATGTGACCGGCCTACCGCAACCTATTGTCTTTTGCCAGGTGTGCAATAGGGTTCTCTCCAAGCAGCGCTTGTAGCTCATGGTTCATGCGCTGTAGCCATTATCCGTCGTCCGCTTGTGCTCCACCGTAGATAGTCACCTTCTGTTCGCCGATAGGCACCTTCTGTTCGAAAATATCAAAAGGACTTCCGTAGAGGACTATCGGTTATCAGGGTTTTGTAGTTTTTTTTATCGAAGTGGTCTTGTCCGATCATCACCGTGATTGGTGCGTACGTTTGTAATGTCTGAGAAGAACGGGCCGTCGTTGAGAACGTGGTCAATTTGTTTTGCTGTACGTTGGTCGAGGAAAGAAGGGACTTTGGACTGCTAATCCGCGGGGAGCTGCGAAGTTGGTGCATAGCAGGCTGTGCGGGCCGATAACCGGTTTATATAAGTCTATCCTTCCTTTCATGTCCCCAACGACGATCTTGATATTTCTACGCGAGCAGCTATCGTACAGTTTCTCCAGCTGTGCGTAGAACGCTTTTTTCCCTGCATCAGGTCTTCCTTCGTGAGGGCAGTGCACATTGGGAATAGTGTAGTTGTGGAACCGGCCTTCAATTCTCAACAAACACAACCTGTCGCTGATTGCCTGCCGCTTTGGTGGTACAGTGCCTTGCGGCCACAAATCTACCGTACCTTCTCTCCTTTCAGGCAAAGCTCCTGGAGCGCAACGATGTCGAAGTGGCGGGGTTCTAGTTGATCCAGCAGAATCCGGTCGACAACCGGGTCGTTAAGCGATCTACTGTTACATGTATTGAGCTTCTAATCGTCGTCCTTATTTCGTCGGCTGGGTCATTGCCGATTGTTTCGGTTCGTTTTGAATTCTTGATTCTCCGTAGTATGTTTATTTTAGTATGCTGCCTTACTAGGGCTGCGAAGCCTAGTCTCGCGACGGAGCTGCCGCCATGGATGTAGCTGGCGAGACACCGCATTTAATAGTTCAACCGTCCGGTCCGGATCAGTCGCTGTTTGAGCCGCCCCTAGCCTGTGGGGTAGACGCGCAGACAAGCTGCTCTCTAAGGAGAACAACTACCCCACCGGTTCCCCGGTTTTTCCTTGGTTGCTCGTATCCCAGTCGGTACCACGTGGTGGTAGGAATAGGGCATTAAGCCTTGAACCACACTGGGGTCTATTTTATTCTAACTAGTACGGGTGAACTGTTAAAAAGCACTGCCCAGCCGTTTACCAAATCTAGCTCTCCTCAATATCAAATCATTGTTGCTGAAAGAGCTTGGCGTTGACGATGTGTTCAAGATATTCAGTACATCATCGGAGATTCTATCCCGAAGTGATTTTTTCTGCTTCTACGATACTATTTTAAGCGTTATTAAATAAGCATATTCAAACTCTTTTTTCTCTTTTTTAAAATGACATACATGAAAACTAGCCCCCCCTAGAAATTTTCCTTAGTTGCGCCCATGAATGGAACCTACAAGATTTTCTAGTACTTAATCTTAGCTTCAAGAAAAAGTATTGACATCATGATTCCACTTGCCCCTTTTTACTCTATACGCTTTTGAAATTATCGAAAAAATAAGCTGAAATATGATATAACTTTGTAAGGATAAATTCTGGAGATGTGTACCTAGTCTTTGGCAAAAATGATTGTTTTGTGTGCTTCAACAATTACGCCTAACAACACTTTCATGTGAAATGCAACTAACAAAATTCAAGTGCAAAAAAACTAAATTTAAAATAAGGCTGTTACAAATTTTATTTTCATTTTATGTCAAGGTGCTATAGAATTAAGTTCCACTTTTTGCCTTTTTGGACCACTATGCATTGCTGTTAATGTTGGTGCTCCTAATAAAGTGCTACAAAAGGCCACGTAGTAGTTTGATTCCTTGTCATTACGGATTGCTATTTGCATGCATCGCATGCATTTGCTGCACTTTTGCAGTTACTAAGCATTTCCAACAGTGCTCCAGCACCAGCGCGCTCAGTGAAATTTTTTTTCTCGCTGTTAACGATGGAGTCGATCTACTGGGAATTGAAGCTTGGTACGTGAGAATGGGATTATCCTCTGCCCTACTGTCACGACCAGACCTTAACATAGTTTCGTCTTAGGAATACGATTAAAGATAAAATTTTTGTTTACTAGCTTTTATACCAAATTCAAATTTGAATGAAATTTCCAGTGTAGGCGGAGCTCCAAAGACTAGGAAATGACAAAAAAAAACTTGTCGCAAAATTGTTTCAAGTAGTCATAGTCATAGCAGTCAGTCGCAGAAATCCAATCGACCACTTTTAATGTAGAAGAAAAGATTCAAAGATAGGGAGTAAAACGTAAACCCGAGTATCGCGACCATCAAAAAAATTGCCAAATTACAAATGTAACTTAGTCAGAATTCAACGGATTAACTTCATTCTTGCAGCAATCGATTCTAAAATTAGTTATAAATCCTCCAAAATGCGGGAAATTGTGATTTCGCGATAATCACTATTAAAAAATGCAGAGTCTTATTTGGAACACAGATTTCGAACAGTTAGTGCTGAAAATTATCATTCAATATAGTCCGGAAATCGACCCAGAACGCTATTAAGAGCTTCAGGTGGTGATTCTCGGTTTCAAGTCTCCAATCACTAAAAAAGACTAGAATGATAATTATTACAGTCATTTGCCGCTTCAGACTATCAAAATGATTAATCAAGTGTAATTCCTAACCTTATACAAAAAAATACACTGACATGAGAGAAGTGGTTATAACTCTACGTTAATCCTGCAGTCATGCCTCATAAACAATCTCTTAAATTTTTCTTAAATTTCGAGATGAAAAGCAAACTCGACAAAAAAGTACTGCAGTGAGCTCTATTGAGTAATTATTCTGCATCATGTCCTTTCGGGTGAGGAAGTTCACCACAGTTTATTATTTCTCAGGAGGAAATTTCAGATCCCACCACAATGTTTTTGCAAGCTCCGCATATACACACGATTCACTGCTCTTTTCGAGCAAGTGTGTCGATTTCCTCTTTAGTAAGAGCAGTGTTCACAATAATCAATATGTCGTTGGATTGATGAAATGATGGACAATTTTGTGATTTTTCATATATCATTGTTACTTAATTGTTAAACAGTGAAAATTGATGAAAAGTTTCAAGGTCGTATTTTCACGAACAATGTACCAATCACATGCGAGCACTCCTGGCACAGACTTCATGAGTGGACACCAACTGCCTGCTATGACAACCTCTATTCAGTGACAAAAAAAAAAAATTTGACAGAATCTCCCCGTCCCAATAGGTCAACTAATATTTGCTTCTATAAGCCTAGACTATTTTGATGTCTTGAAAGTATAGCTTTTTCGGAAAGTTCGTACACAGGCAACAGTACTGCACCGAGTCATGTATGAGAAGACGGTCGCTCGTCGTCAGTGCAGTAGCACTCGATTGCCATTTGTGTGCAGTCAAGCCAAGTGGAAACAATGTAGCTGCTGTCGACGTACAGTGGTGCGTGTTCGCACACTACGCTGTGCGACCGGGGATAAAATAATTCTGTACGCAACAGTATATCACGATGTTGGATGTTGCATCCAATATGTGATTACAACTGAACGGATTTTGACCATCAATGCTTTGATCGAACGACGACGGTTGCCAAAGCATGTGATACAATAATTGGCATATCATTGTACATTGTACTTTGAACATAAATTAGTAGAAAGTTTAGTTGAAATCCACTTCTTCTAGTTCAGTTTCGCAGCTGCCAACCAATCACGAGCTCGCTTTATATAGCTGTAAGATTGTTATATAATAATTGAAATATCTCTTCAAAAAAAGTTGTGTTAACATTCTACTAATCAGAAGCTTGCTACCCCGTTGCTCGTTTCCTTTTAGTTGTCGTGACGAGTAGATGGCATTTGAACTGCAACCGTAGTGATTTTCTTATCCATGTTTAATGATAAAAACTTCTTTCAAATTCCTAAAATTAGAAGTTGCATTGGGTTGCTGTCTTTTTGAATTCTACACTCTGTTTTTCTCAGATTTATTTAAATGACCAACTATAGGCTATTTAAAAGACAATAGAAAACCAATATGCTTCGTAAAGATTTTTAAACAGATAGTTCAGATAGCTCGTTGTACTGATGGTTATATTTTTCCAGTTAAATAAATTTAATTCAATATGACAATCCTAGTTGCATTACGCGGTTGTGGTATAGAGAAAACCCAAATTATATGCATCTTGACGTTAGGTTTCAAACATTCATATTCGTATTTTTCAATTACGAAAATATTACATCAGCATCTGCAAGAAAATATTACTAAAAATATAAAGACAACCTGTCGCACAACACAACATATAAACACAACCGTGTAAAGATACTAAACATATGAACACAACCTGTCATGCCAGGCTTGTAATTGAACATCATTATGCAAACATCAGTTGTAGAGGTTAATGTTGTTTATCAAACCGAGCTAGGTTTATTTTTGAAGGAAACAGACGGATGACTTTTAAATATGGCATTTTGCTGTTTGTTTTTTCATTGGTATCTTAAAACTGATTAATTTTTTTCTTGTTCTGCTTAATGAATAAATGTTTCAATTGGCCTGAAATGAAAAAAAAAAATGACTGTGACATGTTACATCCTCATAAATTCCAATGTCAATTTCAAAATTTTTGTGAATATAGATTTTATACTAAAAACTGCAACTCTTTATCGTCACTTTTCCAACGAACTTGTAAATACAGGATTTTTTATGTGACTTCTTTGCTAAGCAGTTGTATGAAACTGACAATGATACTGCTTTGAAATCGGTGAGTGAGCTATCTTTCACAGGCGCAATTGAAGATGAAAGTAAGTTTGCTTTCTACTAAATCGTTCTTAATTAAGACCTATATAAAAAATGCCTTTTCGTGTGTTTAAGAGATTTTACTGCATTAGGATGAAAGGTATTCATCAATGTTAAAAACAGTATTTTTCTCTTCTTAAATAGATGTCTGCAAATAAATAATCTAAATTATTTTTAAAAATAAACGCTTTTCTTTTCATGACTTTCTGGTGGCATATGACCTTAACAATATGTGGCCACTAATGAACTAGTTTTAGGATTGAAAGTTGTTAAAGGTGTCGTTTGCTGGATTTAGGCTCAATAATCTGAAAGTATCCGGAACGCAACGTCCGCATGGAAGCCTTCAACGACCTAGACACTTGATATGACCCTTCCGAGTAACTAGAGGTATAGCACGGTATTAAGTACTGCTTTGATTATGTCTATTTTGGTTTCGGTTTCGGCAACATAATGGACAAAATGCCTTTCTCTTGGTGGTTGTTGAGTTTAAATTGTTTAAAAGCAAAACAAGAAAACTATAAATTATGATTAAACATAACCGCTCGTTTTTGGCTTATGTGTGCCAAAGTCAAACCGTGTTGAAAGTGAAACGTGGTCAAATCGAACGAAGTATGAATTCTCTAAATGAAATATAAAACTATCGTAGTCCTACGTCAAACATGCGGTCGTGTCTTGGATACCACCCTCGTACTATTTTTTTTAAATTTGAAATAAAGAAAAAAAGTAACAGATGAACTCTAGAGGAATGAGCCTCAGGTATATATTTTCGATCGGATTATATTATGAAACGTGCCATTAGCACAGAAAAATGGTGTTGAATATTATTTTAGCACGCCACTTGCGCTAACGAGGCAGCCATGTTGATTATTAGCATTCGTTGAATGGATACACCGATTGCTCAAAGATTTTGTCCGTTATATAACCACTATCTATAAAGTTTATTTAGGTAAAAATATCGCAAGATAATTGAAACAAATTTACATTGAAACATCAAGGTGAACTAAGATGTCATGCACTATGTACTAATTATTTGAACTTTCTTACTCTTTTAGCAAACCAAACGAGGAATAATTCCTGCCACAATTTGGAGATGGAATCGTTAAACCAATTATGCAAGGCTACATAAAGCTACTACAATCTACAAAAAAATCGCCGTCACCATCTTGATTATTTTAGTGGAGAAAATAATATAAAAATTCTCCTAACTAAACCACGCATTAAGTAATATATTTTGAAATTTAAGTAAAATAGAAATATTCAAACATTGATCTGAGGTTATTAACGTTGATCATCGTTAATACTAATAATAAAACCGAAGATCGTTGAGCAAGACATAAAAGAGAATTGAAACAAATCATGGCCGATCATATTAAACGATTTTCTTGTTTTCAGTAAATTTAATGATAAATTTATTGATTATAATTCACTGTCAAATTTATTTATGTTTAATCAAACATAAATTCCCTGGGTGTTTAAATATTTTATATAGTTTTGAATATCATAACAGTACTTTTGATCTGCACTGTATTTGATGAAGAAGAAATAGTTCACGCCATAAAATCACATTTACAACTGATTTAAAACTGAACTACAACTTTCGCGGCCATTCTTCAATTTTGTCTCCACTATTCGTTTTGCTGTCAAACATATATTCACCACTGTTGTCTCTCTTGCATTCTCAAGAAAAAAACTAGTTATAAACATGTTATAAATCAGTTTTTACAGCAATTTGTAATGAATTTACAACTTCAACTTGTTATTTCGATTTAAAACATCATTCCGATTTAAAACGTCAATGCGAGTGAATTAAAACCCAATGTTTTCCCTGTAACTTATTTATGACTTATTTATAACATTTTCCTTACATTTTTTTCGTGAAATATGTTGCATGTTTTACTTGGGATAGTTTCCAATGCTCCATTTATGTGCATTTAAACAAATGTATTTTTTTACTGTGTGGTTTTCATGACCCGAATAATTTGGAAACAATTGGAACATGATTGCACTTACACATTCTGTTTTAAAGATATTATTTTCCAATAGGAAAATTCTCGTGTAAATTTTATATTCTCCAATGAAACATTTTAATCAGCTTCTATTGTTTCAGGAAAAGACATTAAAAAAAGTTCGTTAGTTAAACTCGAAATTTGAAGCATACACTCAAGGAGACAATTTATTACCCAATAATGGCCACCACCCGTATCATTCACACCGTGATCCATTGGTTCATCCCTTTTCTGTCCCGGAAATCACAGTTTTCTCAGCCTGGTGGCAATTTCGGCCACACTCCACATCACAATAGTCCTCCAGTCGATGCCTTCTTTGCCCATTTGGTCCTCGTGTGTGCCTGTCTGCCTGTCGATACCAATTCGGGGTTGAAACTTTCCTTCTCTTCCCCCTTTTCGCCCGAGGAGCACAATTCGGATGTGTCATTGACAGAGCTCATTTGATATGATGAATATGTGTGAAATAAATAAATTTCCTGGTTCGTACTATATCTAAGCCAAACCCGATGACAATTGGGCAGCATTGGCAACCATTGAAAAGGGAGTCCCTTTGCCAGGATGGCCAGAAAAATAAATACGGTGAAACATAGGGTTGGTGTGTTGATGAATTGTTTTGTATAAGCAATTTGTCTCGGTGTGTTTTCATACTTTGCGGGTTACGAGGAGGCGTTCAGTCTTGCAGCTTGCGAAGAAGCAGATAACATGTTATTCTGACTCTGATGTTTTTCTGTTTTTCCCTCTTCAGTTCAGTCGAACGCCGCTTTGTTAATAGAGATTGGCAGGAGTGGCCCACTGTAACACATCAATCTTTTCGTGATTTTTCGTAGAATTTTTCGTCCTTGATGTTCAGACTGTTTTGCGGTGATGTGCAACCAATGCAATAGTTCGAATCAAGGTGAAAACTGAGTTCTGTTGTGTCAATCTATCCAACAACTGGGACACAGTGGGTGTTATGCGAAGGCTTTTATTTTATCCGGCACCGTCAGCACATGAGCGACGGCCCATTTGCCACAGTTCCGATAGCTGACACTGTAGTATTTGCTTTCAATTTATTATGGCGCTTTTGATCGCCCCTCGAAGGGGGAAGGCACCTGGGTGAAGGTAAGCTGCCCCCGCTCGCTAACCCTTGCACGGAAGCCGGTGGCAGCACGAGTTTAGAATAGAACACACAAATTTAACACAATGGAGCGTGGGTTGGAAGCGGCCACCCGGCGGGGCGGGGAAGGAGACAAAAAGAGACATTCGGTATGACAAATTCGTTAACGAAATTATATTTGTTTTAGAAGCCGGGTGGCATTCCGTATTGTCAGATTGTTTGTCGCTGCTGTCGTCTCTGCTTGGATCGGATTAGGGCGGCTTTGGAAACAAAACTGGAAAAAAATATAACCTCCCTGTGCCCTTCTGTGCTGCGGTACCCAAAATCGATTCGTCTGGGATTCTGCGGAGTAATGATCGATGGCATGAAATATCGGTGTTTTTGTTGTGCTGTTTGCTTTGGGTGGAATTCAGAAACAATCGATTTGTTTGAACGACTTTAACTGTAGTGGGTCGGACGAATTTGAAGTTTGAAAATTGCACGGTAAACAGCAATAAAAAAAGTTTCAGTATTCCTGTACAAACTGTCACTTTGTCGGATTGTAATTCGAACAGAAATTTTATGTTTCTTCTGAAGTGGTTGCTAATGTAGAAGCCACAAAACATTATGTGCGCAAGGTTGCAATCCTGGTAATAAATTATCGTTTGATAGTAACATGCCAAGCTCCCTTCAAGACGCTGCTGTGTGCCAACTTTTGAGGGTAATAAAATCAATATGATCCCTCCGTTGGGAGGATTCTGAGACTGACTGAGCCGAAGAAGATGTGAGTAAGGTTATTAAAATTCTTTCGCTCTCTGGTAGTGTGTAACACGCGTGCATTGACTTACGAGGATATGCGAGCTTCAGCTTCGGTGCTTCGAGGGTGAGCCAACAGGACATTAACTCTGTGGTAGCTATGTAGCTATCTAGATACATGGGGGTGATGGCTGAGGATTCATCAGTTGGAAGCATTTTCTTGAAATGTCCTATAAGCTTGAAAAGGCGAGAAGTGTCAGATTGTTTCTTTAAAGAGTAAAAATGCTAGATTTTATTTGCAATTTTGCTCACATTATCTTTGTATTTTATTCCGATCTGATTTGAATGCGTATTTACATCTCGCGTATTTACAACATTCTTCAAATAGTTAGTTCTACAATGTATCCAAATAACGCAAACAAGTTTATCAAGAAATAAAACAGTTACTTATTTTATTTTGCTGTAAACCCCCCTTGAACGAAAAAAAAACTCTCCAGATAAAGTACTTACAAAACTGAGAAACTTTCTAGAAGACATTGAAACGTTAAAACCATGCGTGCCATTACAAACACTGATGTCCCACTATTTTTCATTTCGTCCCACTGTGGTGCGGTACAAAATATCGGGCCGCTACATCTCGCCTCTTCTAGTGAGTTCTAAGTCATCTTGAAAAAAAAAAAAAAAAAATACACTGATCTGTTCTGTTGGTTTTTATGTGCAAAACGGTGGCTTTTAATCATGTTTGGTATTCATTCTTATGTCATTATTATTGTTATTATATCGCTCTACTATTTCCCCCCATAATTAGCCACTTGGTGTATACAAAACCAAAATTGTGGTCTTAGATCTTTTAAGATATATTCCAGAATCAATATATCTATTCGATATCTTTTTTTCTTTCTCAGTCTTCTCTTTTTGAGTAAACTATAATTAACTTTAGAAGTAATCAGGAATGAATTTTTTTGAAAGAAAAAAATAGTTCGAATGGCTTCTGGAACGGAGTCCTAACAAAAAGATGTTTTTTATCTACATCGCTTTGATCTTAGATTCTTGGCGAGTCCTATACAAATTCTATCTTCCCCGTATATGACTGTACTTTCCAAAAGCTTGCATTTTAGGTATTCTAGGATTTTGCAGATACTGCCGCGCTTAAAGCGACGTACTCTTCACTCGTAGTGTGGACCGTTTCCAGCTCCCGAGTAGCCCAAGAAAAGGCCTTTCGGTCTCCTATGATGCTTTCAAATAGTTAACAGTAAGGTGGCTCGTGGGAGTCCCTTCTCTCGTCAAGTGGAGTCTCTCCTCCTATGTGTGAAACTGCAGTTACTCAGACCGATTTTTTTTAGAAATTTGATAGCAGCAGACTCTTGTGTCAGTTTTATCACGCCATTTTCTCAGTTGTAGTCGATGCGGACAACGAGAACGTACCTTGTTCCGCTACGGTGCGTCATCTCAAATGAAAAGTGCTGCTTCAACTTCTCAATGCTGGCTAAGTTGCGGCTAACGACCAACAGATGATCTATGTAGAATACAGAGTACATTCTGTAACCATATTTCGCCAATGTGTACAGACAGTACTCCTTCTTGCAGCGTAATATATTTAAAGCCCAGTTTCAGCAACGATACGTTAAATCGGTTATACCAGCGCTTAGAGAGATTTTTATAGCTTACAAACCATGCTTGATAAGGTCTTAATTCCATCCGGTACCCCCGTTTACTCTTTTGAAGACTTCCATAACGAAACGCTATTTTGACATCCATCTGGTGAACGTTGAATGCATACTAGTTGTCATGAAAGTGAAAATATCATCAAAATCGATTCCAAGATGCAGTAGGAACTTCTTGATTAACAATCGTACCTTGTAATGAATACGACGACCGGTTTTACCGGTAATATCTGGTGGAGAAGACATCAGTATCACTGAACTCCGTAATAAAGTTGAGGGACATACCCGGCAATTAGCGCTCCAGTAGGCTATGCCTCGTTGATAATTCAACGGACTAGAAAGAACTTACATCACGATCTAGATGCGAAAAGAGTGCGAGGGAGTCCTTAGTTTCATTTTCCTACAGTTCTTCATCGTCTGTAAGTTATTTATTTTTTCGAGCATATTGTGAGTCACAAGAAAACTACTCGAATGCTCTTGCTTTGATTTGACAGCTGCAGCATGTGGTAGAAAAAATGCGAAAATGTTCAAACGTTAGTATTGGGTTAGTTTGTGTATCTAATCTAGAGAAACATTTCAAAAGGTTCTATCTGCTTTGATCGATTTTTTGATCGATCACTTTCATTCAATCACCACAACTTATTGAACACCTTTTATGACACGTTATTTGATAGCGGAGGGATCCCTCCAACCTTCTGAACAAAAACCACTGTTGGGAGAGTTACTAAAGTTGAACCATTACCAAAATGAAAGGACGCTCCGGAAAAACGATGAAAGCAGATAGGACCTTTTGAAATGTTTATCTAGTAATGACCTGTTTTGTTGGACAGTGTATTTGTTCACATATACTTAGAAGTGTTGCAACAGAACTTCGAAATCAGTTTATGGTAAATAACTGAAAATGAACGCCAAAAAGTGATTACGAGTTTACTGTTTGCGCAAAAGACGCCGAAAGTGATCGCCAAGTCCGTTGGAAGTCATTTGGCCATAGTTTAACGCTTCAAAAGGTCTCAACAGGATGACCCCAAGACCCTAAAAACCGGAAAGTGGACATTCTCCGACGAACGGCTGTTCAGCATAGATGCTGTGCCCAACAGTCGCACAGACCAGTTCATTTAACCGAAGAAAGTTGAGGATGTTCCTGAGAAAGTAAAGTGAGTTCGAAAGGCGTATTCTAGCTTCCGGCGTCTCTCGAGGATGCCATTGCTAAACATGGAGGACACAATTTTGTTGGATATAACCTCATGCAAATAATTAAATTCGTTGATATATTTGCCCAAAAGTACTTCAAATAACATTTGAAAGAAACACCATTAACATTCGCATTTTTTTCCGCCGCACCCTTTTAAACCCTCAAACAGGAGGAAACTGATTCTCAATTTGAAACGAAAGTTAACAGCGTTACTATCGGTTGACAGTTTTCAATTGAAAATAACTTTGACTGCCATTGAAGGCAGGTGGTACTCATTGAGCTCGTACGATTTGAAAATTTGTTCAGTTCAATTTTTATTCACAACCTTTTGACGAAGAGTTACGTCTTACGGCAACATTGGGGTGAAAACTGAAAACATCGAGAGCGTCACGAAATTGTCCATTTTTACATGCTTAGAACTCAGTAAGTTTTCAACGGATTTCCTTCGTTCTTACAGCAATCGAATGAAAACTTAACTATGCGTCTCCAAAAATGCGAAAAATTGTGATTATGGCTATTTTATTAAAAAATGTATTATTACTTATTTCGACCATTCAGAGCTGGAAGCGTGGCCAAATATTAGGCGAAATTCACAGTGTCTGTTTAAATAAAATTTTCTTCCCCAGCACAGCCGACGATATAGTATACGAACGAGTTGACATTGTAACGATTTGTTGTTATTGTTGCTATTTTGCTCGCTCGAGTGCTCAACAGCACGCGCACCTGGAGGTATAACATTCAGTAGTTACTTATAAAAGATAGCATGCAGAAATTAAGTCTTTTTCATATAACTGATTACAGCAGTAAGAGGTTAACTGGAAACTTGCGCGACCCGCAGCAAGGCTGAGCAGACAAAAAAGCAAAACCAAGCATTGGTGCTACATTCCGATTCGGAACTCGACATTCTGTGTATTTTACACAGACTTCGCAGCCAACGCAGCCAAAAACAGTGTCCAGGACAATTACGGGGCTAGCGCTATGATCCTACTGACACTAACAGTCTCTCCCGAGCCGAGACTCGAACCTACGACGAATAGCTTGTTAGGCCACCATCGTACCTCGAGACCAGCTGGAGCAGAGGAGCAGAGCAGACAATGATTGCAAAAACATGTTATTATGAATTTTATACCCGCTCATTCTATCGCAGCTTTCCTCAGCGGACGGACCAACAGAGAAAACCGGTAGACCACACTGCGCAGTATTGATCAGTACGTCAGAATATGTTAATGATTCTATCGGGGTCTGTCGTGTTCGTGCGGAGAACTAGAATCATCCAGTGTTTTCGGGAAATGGCAATCTAAAAAACGATAAATTGAACGCACTTGCCGGTGTCACTACTGTGAAATGTCAATGGCGCTTTTTAGCGACTCAAAATCATATTGGTGCTTATTACGGGAGTCACTTCACGGTGAAATCAGAGTGAAGTGAACAAAACTCTATTACGGGACTCACGTAAGTGAGAAAAACGTCGCTAAGTGACATCTGCCGTGGAATCTGGGTTATTATGAGTGTCATATCAGTGAAAAGAGAACGGAAAAAGCAACGTTTCGCGTGGAATTATTTCACGACCATTTTGAACGGTGAAATGATTCCACGAAGATGCCATAAGTCTTAAAGTTTATTGATTTGCGAATCAATGGTAAATATTGGATTTATTCTTCAGTAACGAAGCGAATCAGAATTTGATCCGTGCCTTAAAGCGGTCAAATTTTCATTTTTTTGCCCGATGAAAAAAAAAATGCAAACTAGTTCAGGAAATTTCCGACACCGAAAAAAACATTTTTTTGATGCCGAATGTCTTAGAAATGCAGAACACGTCGAGATCTGGTGTTATCTAAAAAAACTAGAAAAAACGACTTTCTGAGGCTTAGACATTTTTGAGCTGGGAAACAATCATTTCACTTGTCCTATTCTCTTTTTCCCTTCACTGTCAATCTCACTTCACGGAGGTGATTTTTGTCACCTCACTTGAGGTGGAATCGGGAATAGGTCTCAAAAAGTGAAGTGAGCGTGAAAGTGAAATATATTTCACCGTGAAGTGACTACCGTAATAAGCACCATTATTGAAGAAGTTGATATATTTTCCTGCCACACATCCAAACGCTGCGCAAGAAGCATATATGTTTCGCTCGCTAGACACCTACCGAAAGAATAACCATAGCGCTTGATTTTGGATCTCTCGTCTGTGTGGGAAGCACCGGCTACAGGTATGTCCTTTGTGGAAACTAAAACCAACCGTCTTTTTGGGGACGACCATATGATTTTAATTGAAATACCTAGTAAAATATAATTTTTCACATTTCAGGACAACAGCACTCGTAAGTTTATCATCAAGAAATGTGGTGCTATTTCCTTATTTATTTGAAGTACCCGTCTAAGAAGAAAGTTTAAAATTTTGCATTCTCAGCAAACTCATTAGGGTCTTTCAAGTATTAGGACTTTTGAGGAAACGTAAAAGGTAAACCATAAATCATGCAATAAGTTTGTGAAGAAATAATTTCTCTTTGTAGTACTGACAAAATATGAAGATCTACTACTCTTCGCATTGTTTTGGCGAGCAGTAGAAAAATTTTACTTACTGACAGTTGAGTGACTTTGGAGCGCTAAGAAACTAATTTCTCTTCATTAGAGATTGCCATTTACATGACGTGTTATCTCGGCAGCCTTTTCTATCATTTTCAGAACTTCATAAGCTACCAAGTTGTACATAAGCATAGCTAGCAGATAGACAATAGAATAGAACAACACGCGCGAGTTGTAGAAAACTCTTAACTAGTTCACAATAAAATGATTTGTGGGCGCTTAGAAGCGCCATTAGTTATTGGTACTATTCAGTTCGTGCAACACTGGCACAACTCAACGTTTTACAATACTTTTTTTGTGGTAAAAGTACCTTTGCTGCTTAAATCGAACTTTACTTATACAGGTTGTAACAATAAGGTTTTAACTTTCACAACGTGCCCATAATATGTGTAAGATAAATCTAACAATGTGCAAAGAGGAAGGAAAGTGCCAGAGTTCACACGTTTTTCTCGAAACTATGAATTTTGGGTTGTGTCTATGTTGCACGAAACCAACGATATGAGGTGAAATGATTCTCGTTTTGTTGTTATTAAGGAGCATTTCAGCTTTATCAGCGTCTAAGGGGCCATCATACCATGTGGACAGCTTGGGGGGGGGGGGGGGGGGGGCTAGGGTATGTGTAGAAAGAATTTATATGAGCAGTTAGTTGATAGACGTTTTTCACACTTCAGATGATGAAATCGACCTACCGAGAATTGGAGCCCGGTACGAGAAGGACGCAATTTTGATTTTCTCTTCTTTGCAAGTATCAGACCCTCTCCTCCGTATGGAATTGTCTAAGGAATAGAAATGAAGACTACTCTGGTACCAGACCAGATAGAAAAACGCTTAGAGAAGGAGGAGCTACTGTGACCAAACTCTTTGACGGTCGCAATAAAATCCTTTGGTCGCTGAGCCAGCTTGATCTTTACTCCTATTTATATTGTATTTTTTTTTTTTGTGTTGGCAAACCGCAGTGCCAGGTCCACAATTTGTGTTTGATGATGCCTGTTGTTTGTTTACATGTATAAATAATTGTCAGTAAATGTCTAAGCAAAAATTACGCATTTACATACTCCAATGTTATGTTTGACTTTTGTTTAATTTTTGTTTAATAGCCTCGTTTGGTGCCATTTTGCTTAGTTTTTGTATATAAATTATTTATATTGTTTGTTTATATGAATTATTTATTTAAACTATTTTGTTGTATTTTGCATGCATATAAAATTTAAATTTAAGAGAAAACAAGTCGTAGCTTAGGTAAAATCAATAAATTGTTCTAAAAAAATCAAATATTGATAAATAAAACCCTGGCACCAAACTGAACGATAAGTTTATAAAAGCTTCGAGTCGTCGGGTACAAACAACGGGGTGGTGCGCTACGCGGCAGGGTGGGTCTACGATGGAAAGCGGACAGGTTGTAAATAAAAAGGTCGGATAGCAAATATGCGGGAGAATTTTTGATTATAACCCGGAGGAGTGTAGTCGCGCGTTAAAGATCCAGTGTCGAAGTTTTGGCGGAATAAAGCCCTAAGTGAGACCTTTTGTGACCAAATTGGAAAGCCATTTTGTACGCTAAGTTTTGGTGCGTCGTTGAAAACCGCGGCCGTGGTGAAAGGCGAGTTAAAGCCAGTTGAAGTCATCCATAGTGCAACAGTGACACCCTCCGGGTTACCCGCCAGCCGATTATCCAGCGATCAACAAACCGGTGCTACGCTTGTGACGCCCCACTGGTGACCACCGACGCCGCTGCGTCCAATACTACAACGCCCAGCTGGCCAGAAGACCGGATCCGACTAAAGAATCCACCGCATCTCTAAGGCAACGAAGCAGCCACCCGATCAGCATCTACACCCCCAGCGAGCGGAGTGCCCGACGGACGTTTCATCGCGAAAAAAAAGATATGCGCAAGTAAAAACCCCCACTAACTCTTCCTTCCCGCGAAAAGTAGCTATGATAAAATTATTGTATGGTCTCGTAATTTTCAAGCTGTTTTTTAAATAATCGTGAGTCCTTTTGACTTGTTTCCGCTCCATAGTATACGTTTTGTGAATTTCGCTCAGTGACTAACGGTTGAGGTGGGTTGAAAGTCCGCCCGATTGAATTTTCTACAGGAGACCAAAGTAACGACCCAAAGCTGGGAAGTAAAAAGCAACTAGAAGCAAGTGATTTGTAACACTACGTAGACGACAAAATGAGAAAAATAAAACGAAACATTTGTTTGCCATTTTCAAAAGCTGTATACGAGCCGCACTCGAAAAATAATCACTGAGAAGCAAACTTTTCAACTACTTCACAATAAATGATTATTAACGCACTGCAGACGATGAATTGGGCCTGCCGGAAATTGGAGGGATGTTGCATTTCCCTTCTTCGCCGCGATCAGACTTTACCATTCGTATGGTACTGTCTTAGAAACAGAAATGGAGTTGAAACTTCCGTTTGCTACCTTTTATACCAGGTTTTCGAAAGAAACTTCTAGAGAAGGAGGAGCCTTGTAGGTAACAGAATGAGAAAGAGAAAATGAAAATGAATTTGCCGTTTTCAAGTGCTGAATGGACCGCAGTCGAAAAATAAACACTAAGGCCGATGACGAGATTCTCATAGGATCTCTACTATTGTAGCTTGGGGAGTTGCGTAGCCGCAAAGTTACAGAGTTCGCTTTGTTGAGCGGATGGTCGAGAGTCTTAGTAGAATCAGGCCATTCGATGTCAAAAGGGACTTAAGCATGAGTTTATTCTCAGGCTCCCCCACAGCTTACCCTACCTTTACGCTGAATTCTATTATCCTTCGGAGTGACTTTCTCTTAACAAAATTAGTCCCTCTTATTGTAGAACTGGCCAGAAAGAAGCCCAACGAAGCTATTTCAGGAAATAATAACTGGCGATATTTGGTAGTAGGAACACGACTCGGTAGTATAGTAGAGAATTGATAAAAAATAAGCATGCCACTTCTCAATAGAGGTATTGCTTATAATAGTAGTCTGGGAATATCTGACAATAGATCAACAATTCTGGTTTCACTGTGACCATACAGTCCATACGAACAAAAAATGATTTGGATTCGACATAGGATGTCGAAAAAGTTTCGAAATTCTGCCAACAATACTTGTGATTTTTTTCAGATTTTCCAGTGCCCCAGAACAAATTTTTTTCTACATATTGTTGTAAATAGTAACTATTAAAAAAAAGTTTATTCTCCAAAAAAACATTTTCATAGGCTACAGCTTAAGGTGCATCTGCTGTGAAAAAATCATCAAATTCGATGCAATATTGTTAAAGATATGATATTATTGACAATAAGGCCACTTATTTTACCGAAACGCTCCACTGAATCTGTCAAGCCGAGTTGGAATTATTCAATGACATCATTTTTTGTTCTAATCTTTGTTTGAATCTTTGGGCTGTTGGGTCGATGGTTTGAGGGTAAACCAACAGGAACTCACTGTATGGTAGCTATTGAGTGACATTGGGATGAGACCGTCGTAAAATAAAAATATATTGACATCGATATCCATTGTTTAGAAGAGAGTTTTCTCAGAGCCATCAGTTCGAAATAGCGCGAAGAGTTTCAGATACCTTCAAGGATGAAAGTCCAGTATTCCACCTACAACTAAATTGTTTCTCACAAAAGTTATTTTTCCGCCGTTTCACATAATAAACTGAGTTTTTCAAAAGAAATTAAGCTGTACAAAAGTAACGATCCACGACGAGGATGTCATAAAAAGTATGATTTATTGCACGCTTCGAGCATTCTTTTCCGTCCCTTCAGAAATTCTCGGACAAATTCAATAAGCAGTGTATTAAGAAAAATTACAATCTCGCCTCGAAAAGGAGAAGAGAAAAAAAAAATTAACATTGTAATAATAGGCGCATAGTGTGCGCACAATGACACTCCGCGTCATAAGAGAAAGCTCCACTGCACGAGGAGGAATGACAGACACGGCGAAGCCAAAGTTCTCAACTTTCTCTGTCTCGCCGTTTCTCTTCGATTTCGCGGCGGCGCGGCGGCGAGCGTTAATACGAGAAGAAAGAATGGTAATAAATTTGTCATCCATGAGTGGTGTTTAAATGCTTTTTTATTATTATTATTCGCTCTATCGTCACTCAGTCTCGATTTATTTTCCTTCTCCTTCAAACCATCGCCGCACGTCACTGCTGCTGCTGCCATTGAGCCAAACCCATGGGCGCAGGGAAAAACGAAAAAAGTCGGGATAAATTATATTCAAATAAAGCGTCTCATTTGGATGAAATGAAAAGTGAGGAGCGTCGTGGGTCGAGCGAGGGAGAGGGAAAAAATAAAACTTTTGTGATCAATTTTTGAAGTTGTTTGGTAAGTGGCTTGCAAACTGGCACACTGACTGTGTGTGCTGGTGGTGCTGGCTGTCGTCTCATGAATGTATAAAGAAAGTTGTAGGAATCTACACCCTAAATGGGAGAATCGTTTCGTTGCTGCAGATGGAGGAGACGAAAAAAGCAGCGAGCGATTGCAGAACAATGAGAGTTATTGTTGGCCCCGAGCTGGAAGGCTGTGCTGCTGGTGGTTGCAGCCCGCACAGCGAAAAACGGATTTAAAAATTGGAGTTTGATTACACTATTGAGCAGAGCAGCCTTACATCGAAGAGTTGCCGAACAGTTGTTTTTGTAAACAATGTTGAAATTGGTTAGCGATGGGGATAGTTTTGTGGGTTGGATTGGTTTTCTTATGCTAATATTATTTTCCATTTCAACTTTATCGTTCTGTTTTGAGTACGTACGCTCGATGCTTTTAACCCAAACCAACATTTCTCACTTTGAACATTCAAAAGTATGAATTTCTGTTGTTTGTTCATAAACTACATGGTTATGAGGACGTCATATTAATCGTAAAATTATTAGTAAAATTATTATGCATGACTGCACCGCAACGATTCGAGCGCTACTTGTAGGGTAATAAATTCCATCTGTA
This sequence comes from Wyeomyia smithii, assembly GCF_029784165.1. Taxonomy (NCBI): domain Eukaryota; kingdom Metazoa; phylum Arthropoda; class Insecta; order Diptera; family Culicidae; genus Wyeomyia; species Wyeomyia smithii. The sequence goes on from NC_073694.1 coordinate 45,323,455, forward strand.
ATCAATTTATTTGAATTCAATTCAGCAATAAACAACGTCAGAATGCAAACGCATGTACCATTGTCCGCAGCTTTCGACGAGGGTTGCATGATTAATAGTGCGATCGTTTGAAGAAAAAAATAACGTCATCCGTTCCTCACCTTCATACTCACACGCCTTGTGAACTGCAAGAGCAAAAAATACCTCTCATACTCGATATCTATACTTTATGTAAATGGGCTAATCTAATAAAGTGCTAATGATATGGTCGATTAGAATGAAAGGCTCTCTCTCTCTCTCTCGTGTCTTGAGTTGCCGACTTTGGCATAATATGTTTGTATGTGAACACTGTATTCCGGCGCTCCACTTCCATCGACGCCACCGTTGTCGATAGACTCGGCAGGGGAATAATACCGGTGACGGGAAGAAATGTGTTAATTTGGAAAATCGTATCTGTTCTGAGGTTCCAACAAGGCTCGTCCTATTCCACGTGCACACAGCGTTGGCTCTTGCTACGGGTGGTTTCGGTACGAATTTGTATATGATATTGTGATTGTGGCTCATTTGGAGGATAAAAACGTCGGGCTCAACCGCCCCAGGAGGGGGAAGGTCGAACCTCGATGCCAAACACAAGAGCAATCACATAAATGGTAATGACACACCCACACCACCCGCTTTTTCCCGACAGTTTACCAAAATCCAGACGCGCCAGATTGCCGAACGCCGCAGCTACAACCGTGTTCCTTGTATGCGGAGCCGGGGCGCAGACCAGAATGCTATTGCTTTGATATCTCTTTCTCGGCACAGCAATACAATTAAAAGCAAATTGGCTAGCAGTGAAACGATTCCAGATTAAACAAATGACTCTGCCCCCCAGCGAAACCGTGCTGGGTTGCGGGTGGCTTTCAGCGAAGGCCGGGAATGTGGGCCCTATCGAGAAGGATATGTGTTATTTTTATCTTTGGCAAGTTTTTCGATAGACGAACGTATCGGAAAGAAAATGTCTCTTATTTTGCCGACGTTGATTGTTGGTTTCGTAATCTTTGCAACAGCCTATGATTTCACTTCAGTATAGTGACAAATAACCGGAAATGAAGTGAAGCAAAACGCAATTTGAAGGTGTTCTCAGTACACCAATTGTACACTCCAGAAGACGTAAATGCAACTCAAACTGGGTTGGCCGCGTACAGTCGGGGCCACCCCAAATTCCGGTGTTCAATATGTCGAACCATGGAAAACAGCCATTTTTTTTCGTTCGTCGCAGTCGGTATGCGAGAAACCAGATTTGTACGAATCTCTGCACACACAACATTCAGAAGTGGCCGATTGCGAGTGCGACTTTATGCCAGTGACGAAGTCTGATGAAGTAAAATTTCGTATGCAGGGCTCGCTCGTGGCGAAAAATCTTTGTGCCGAGTCGACCTTTTATCCAGCCTCTGGTGTCGGGAACAAGCTTCGCGTTGAATCGAGTAACCCACCACAAAGGAATGCTGAACTGCGGGCGTTCAAAGGCGAAGTTATGTATGTGCGATATTTTTTTCTTCCCTCTTCCCTTTCTTATCGATTGATTCATCAATCAGTAACTCTCCGAAGAATCTCGCTGTGTTTCGTGTGAGCCACGGCAGAAAGAAACGCTGCCGGCTTGATTGACGGGGAAAATAGATTAAAATAAATTATGGCTAGCTCAGAAGTTTGGATTTATGTGTTTCACTCAGTACCCGTTTGCTTTCCATCGGGGTTGGTTTTGCTAGGCGGGAACCTCATCAGCTAGGATGTTAGTTTTTGGTTTTAATGTGGGATCTTGAATGCAACCTGGTATTTTTTCAGCAACTCGGTAACTTTTAAGGCAACAATTAAATGGTGCGAAACCACATCAACGGCGTAATTGTGTTTTAGCTATAACTCAAACTTTGTCAAGCGTTTAATGATGATTGTTTCGATGTTTTGGTGGGCGAAAATATTCCTGTACAGTGCTGATTGTTTGGGTTGTTGGAGGGCTATGGAATGAAAAATAAAAATGCTCTTAATAGACCCAATTTCAATACAACTGCAAAAAAAATCTTCAGTGAAAATACTGAATTTTTGAAATGAAAATTATACGTCCGGACATGTTCAGCAATGCTATGCAGTGCTGCGTTTCTACGGATGGTTCCTCTGCTGTGGAGCGCTGCGATTGAATGAGTCGCATGCTTAGCATTGCTACGCTAAAATTAGTCGCTGCCCTGCCGATTGCGGGTCGAACCAGTTTGCAGTAAGCGATTCGCTTTTGCTACAGTAATCGGTTATACAATTAAGACTGAATTTATTCATTAGAATGCTTTTTCACGTGACTACTGCAAGTTAAACTTCCAACGCAAAGCTAATTTTTCAATCAGCTGTAACATTTAAATGTGGACGCTATCGATGTTTTCGGTTTTTCAACTTGTACGTATGTTATACGTAGTTCACATCAATGGAAAACGTTATTCTAATTCCCTAACAAAAATATTTTAGGTTATAGAACCTACAGAGTTGAATTGTAAACGATTTATGAACCTTAGGATCTGGCGAGCTTAAGATTTTCAGATTTCAGTAGATCTGGATCTGGATTCTAAATTTTTCAAAAAAAAAAAAAAAGAATTCAGTTCATTTTAGTGCTTAGAGTTTTTTAAAGGTAAAAGTATCTTGGGGTTTCATTATTCTATGGTTATAGAATTCGACGGTTCGAATATCAGAATATTAGAGTTACAGAATTATTTAGCGTTTAGGTATTTATTGATTGAAATTTTGGAGAATTGAAGAATTTAATGATTCAGTGATTTGAGAAATCTATGATTCAAGGATTTTGGGGTTTTTAGACTTTTTGTTTAAAAATTTTTGAATTTTAAGTTTATAGAATTACAGAATCCAGAGGGTAAAATCGTTAAGTATTTATGAACTTTAGGATCTAGCGAACTCAAGATTTTTAGAATTTAGTAGATCTGAGATATTCTGATTAAATTTTTTAAATAGAAAAAAATATATTAAAGTTCTTCGAGTTTTTTTTTATTTTGATTGGTTTATTGCAAACAAATAGAAGAATTTTTCGTTTTTTTTTCTCTTCTGAGAATGTAGGATTTGATAATTTTAAGAATTCCGAACTTGCCTCATAAAAATCTTCGGAGTAGTGTTCAAGAATTATATAATGTTTAAAAATTTTATTAGAACAAAAGACGAAACTTTTTTGGTGATTAACTTTTAATTGGTAAAATACCAATACCAATAAAATGATGAAATTTTATGCAAAACTAAGTTAAATTGTAATTCTTCACTTGGGCGAACTACGAGGAATCTAAGCAAGAAATGCTTCGACGAACAGTTATGAGCGCCTTCGTGGAAATTCCGTGGAAGAAAAGCGAATACAATGGACAATGTGAAGTCATGGAAGGTGAGCGCATTTCAAACCTTTTGATTCGGGATGTAGACTAAGTCAAATCTTAAAAGAATTCAGACGTAGCAGAATAGATGTGCGAAGATAATATTCAATCTTCCACCCTTATTTTCGACATTTTTGCTTCATACAAGTTCTCGACACAGAATTATTCCCGTCCGTGGTTCGAATTATTCTCAAACAATTATGTGCTTCCTTAGCCCGAATCAGAATTTACCGTGAATATTTCACTTTTCTCAAATTTGAATAGCTGCTGCGTCCATGTACAAAACTAGGCTGGCTTGATGTAATTTTGTCTGTCAAGGGATATTTATTAGTGTGAAAATATATTGCCTAATGATGGAAATGTCATTTAAGTTCATTTTCTGTTGAGAAATGTTCAATATGGATCATTTCATTTCAAGTGTGCAAAAAAAGAGACAAACGTGTCACCGACCTCCTCAGATTTGGCTCAAATTTTGTGGAATGGTTGATTTAAGGTCTTTATGCAAAAATCTCAATTCTGGTGCCGATCGGTTTACCCCCCGCCCCGTAAGACCCTCCCCTTTTTTGAAAAAAGTGCAATTTTTCTTCAAAAGTTTTGTTTCAATTCAATTATAGCTTCAAAACAGGTCTGAATTAATAACTTCCCTCCGGGCTGTTCCTCTTCGTGATGTCTTGGCGAGTCGTGACCTTCCTTACATGTCCCTTATATACATTTTCCACTCATGCTCGATTTTGGAATCAGCAACTGAACCCCACATAAATCCGCCAGGACCTGAGAACCCGAGGCCTTCCGTGATATTTTCGCTCAGCGGCACACACTATATGGCTACTTGGACACCAACGAACAACAACAACTAACCATAATCAGCAACTAGACCCCGTACAATACCTCCAAGACCCGAGGGTTACAAGCCCCTGTTCATGACATCGTGGCTCAGCAGAACAAATCCATACATGCTGCATATTCATGACCATTCGACGATCATCAGACGACCATTCAACTACTAAACACTGATTGAAAAATACATGCTAGTTTTAAGATAGACTTAATTTTAGCTTGTAGTCGGCAGCGAGGATGAAAAATTTGCTTTTAGATTTTAAGTCATCAGATATAATTGGCGCCGTTAAACATTAAATTGTATTTGTGCCGTGTCAAATAAATGATATGTGAAGAAAAAAAATAGCTTCAAAAGTATGATGCCTAGAAATAAATTGATGCAGGAATTTTGAAGAAAACTAGTTGAGGATTTAAAAAAAAATATCAATTTTGAGCGACAGTGTTGTCAGTTATGTTGTTTTTGCATTTGAAAAATGCATTTTTCGGCGAAAGAGTATATTTTGATTTCAAATTGAACAATTTCATCGTGTTCCTGATAAAATTTTGAATAAAAAAAACACTCATCACCCTGAGGTATTATGAGCAAAACTCGAGTTATTGCATTTCTTATTATTATTCTGCTAATATCTTCAAAACTGGCCTGATCATGGACAATCTGAATAATGCAATTTGAAGAAAATTATTCAAGAAATCCTTAGAACACCTATTACGTAGAGATATTATGAGAAAAACTGTAATGTATGGCGGTCATATATTTTCTTACTTTTTGATTATTACTTTTTGTGTCTAATGCGCGGTCATAAGACACAAAAAGTAATAAAATGTTGCTCAAAAGTAACAAAATCTTCCCCGTATGTTTTGGGTGTACTAACGGATATCTTGAAATGGTTCAAAATTTTTACAACGCTATAAAGTAATGATTGATGAATAATCGAAGTTTATGATTACCTTCTCAATTATTCGCCCTAAAAAGCAATATTAAATTATTAGAATAGACCAACAATTATCATGGTCGATACCTTGTAATTGCATGTTCGTTGTGTAATGGATGCACAATTAAATTTATTAAATAGAAAAAGGCAAGCCGTAATCTGTAGCGAAACCCAGAAACCCAGTTTCTCAACATAAAATGGCGATTTCCGGCTCGTCTACCGTCAATCATAACTATAATAAAAGTAAGCTTCTCGGCTGTAGTTCGCAAAACCTCGTTCTCAAATACCACTCATCTGCGCAAACTGTGTAGCAACTGTGCTACCAAATTTATTGATCACTACTGCAAAATTCGTCAGTGATCCAACCCATCAAAACAAAAATAAACATCACCTTTGTTGCCCTCCATTTACTAATATTTTATTCGCCAATATTGATGCTAAAAATAGTACCAACCGTTCCACGGTGATGACACGAACTTCCAAATCCGCAGTAATGTCTCGTTCATTGCAAATTTCGGGTTCTTATTTTCACAGCCAACCCCGTTCCTATTCGCCGTTGGACACACCAGTCACTGGGAAGCGCACCAATAGCGTTCGTTCTGGCTTGTTGGATTGGGACGGATTAGTGAGTTTTTTTCCTCCTTCTTCTATATTCCGTCGGCAGCACAGCCGTGAAAGCATCTATAGGTTTTCATGTTCATTCCATATCATATACGCCCTGCTGCAGAGCGCGCGGAGGTTGGTATTTTCGGTTGGCACGGTAAAGGGGGCCAAATCGGTCGTCAAGTCAAAAATCATCATTTAAAACCGAGTATTTTGTACGGTCGTATGTATGAATAACAAATATTATGGTATGTTATTTTTGGTTCGGGAGTTCACCCCCTTTCCTCCGACCCAACCCGTCTGGTCTGGCACAGAATTCGGTTCCGCTCTTTGGATGCGAAACAATGCCAATGGCTAGCGGAAAACTGGGAAATTAAATTAGATCATGACTTCAATATTTTTTAAGCCGGGCTTTCATGTCGGATTTGTGTTCTAGGTAGCAAGGCCTGCTGCTAGTGCCGGCACTCTGCCGCTGATTGTCGGTTGGATGTTCGTACGAATTCAGGATTCCGAGTTGATTGCAATGTTTTCGCCGGAACGTTGAACGCGTGCACCGCAAACATTTGATAGCAAAACAACTTTATAAATATTTGTTTGGAAAATAACCGCCATTGTTTAACCCGCCCGTTAGTACAGTTCATTTTTGTTTTGCTCCCTGCCACTCCAACAACAAGTTATGAAAAACACACACAGTCTGAGAGCGCAGCATATTTCCTATTAATAATTCTATGTAACTTTATTAACTTTATTAACAGCTCATATCGTTCCGACAGCATCGTTGCAACTCATTATCTAACAATTTCATCATTTCCTTCCCGCACCACTTTCGCATTGTCAACACCTCTCACCAGCCACATATCTGTCACCAGTCTTCGGTCTGAGTGCGATTTCGGAAGCACTACTCAGACGGACTATTACGCTGAAGAGCCGTCTCCAAGATCACTCAGCGTCATCCAGTGCCCATAAGAAGCACCGCGCATCAAGTACATGCAAAAGTGTTTCACAAACTTTAGCTCATTATCTCGATTATCCCTATTAAAAAACTTTAATGAGACACAATTACCACCCAACTTCTTCCTCCCAGTACTCCTCACCCCAGCCTAACCTCGCAGCTTGTCACGTGTCAACGTGTCGAGCCCAAACTGCATACCTACACATGGTGCAAGGGCACAAGACGGGCGGTTTAGAAATCTGCCAGCGGTGCAAGATCGGTTACGGTTCAGTTTGCTTCCTAGCTTAACCCATCTGTAAGCCCCGGAAACAAGTGTCATGACTCATGAGTTGCACACATGTTGTTGATGCTGCTAATTTGCTCCATCGCGTATCTATAGCGCTAACTGGCTGGTGTTTCCTGCAAGTGTGATAGCCATTCCGTCCGGAGCCTCGGGAGAGCGTTAACCTGTGGATCCTTTGATGCCGTGGCGTCAAGTGTCACCTCGCTAGACTCCGATGCAAAGCCCAGAAGGCGTCAGTCACGCTATAGTTCGCGCATTGCGATTATTCGCCTATCATCCACGCGTGTTCGAATCCTGGAAATGGTACTTTGAAGGTGTGCCTTTTTCGGTGCTGACGTTTGTTGTTTTTGTGGGTGTTTTTTTAAGAGTGCTGTGCATACAGGCTTCACACTTCTTCTGGCGCTAGTGCAAGACCGGCAAAGGTATGAAATCATGACATACAGTGACAGATTTAGCTTTACTTCGTCTGAGTGGGTGCGCGTTGCAACACTTTAAGGCGTGAAGTGAGTGGTTGTCAAGAAATTGTCGAATGTTTTCTTGCTAATGGCTTTCGAGTTTCGAGCATTCCGCTCGGCTCCTAGGCGACCCCGAACGGTCTTACCAGAGCGGATCATACATGGGGTGAATTATGTCATCAAATGTCATGAAACAGCAGTTTGCTTTGACTCGAAACCACCATCTTCGAGGAGGGAGACAAGGGGAAACTTTGTTCTAGTTTGCTTTCTGACTCTTTGTCGCAGTCATTACAACTTAATAATGCGTCATCATTCAATCATTATCAACTCAATTTACGCACGAGGAACGCTAATTTCCACTTCCATTCGGTCGGCTGCTTTCACGTACGACCCCGTACGGCACGACAGCCGGAAATGGGTTTCTTAGGGTTCAGTGGCGTTTAACTTTCTTCGGTTGGCTATTAATCGTGCGAGCTGGTGAATGAAAATAATGGCAAGGAAAATTATAGCCCTGTTTCGGTTGTACCGCTTATCAGGCGACAAAGCAACGGGGTGCTTTTCTACCGTCGACAAGTTCGGACCCAGGTAAAATATATTAAATATATGTACTGCTGTCAGAAGGTGCGATTCGCACACACACACAATCAAACGCTCAGGACACTCTATTATTACTATTGTTTTGCGTTTATGCGCGAGATTTTAGTACATTTCCGTGCTATTTTCGGATGTTCAGTTATTCAACTTTCCATCAAACTGGTTGAAATTGCTTAGAGGTGCGTGAGGATTTATTGTGTGTAGATTATCTTTTATATACCGCCATTAACGCCAGCCATCGTAAAAGTCGACAAAATGGTATGCTGTGACCAACACCAGACAAATTAGCTGTTTCTCGTTTTCTAAGAGGTAGCATTTCGGCTGTGAATATTTAAATTTTGTTCGATACAATTAGGCATCGCCTGAGAGAGGTTTATTCCTTCTCCGCATTGCCGCCCAGCCCATAAAAGAAATGATTACCATATTAAACTTCGAATTATCAATTTTAACTGACTTTTATGTGAGTCGCAAACGATTTCATAATAATTTCCTACCATTCCATCGATAGAAAATTTTGTGGCCATCAAAATAGCATAGACCTCTGTTCGAACATGATTAACTCTATTGTGCCGTTTACGAAATCCCAAATGTACCAAATTAGTTTGAAACCTCCACTATTTCCCTAAACAACGAATGTGGGTTTCGCCACTGGTACACAATATTATACATGCCCTCGATTATTCAAGACTTCAGAGTTCAAATCGCATTTCAATATGGTACTTTATAGCATAAAATGTATAAGAAAATGCATTCATACATTTGGATGTAGTGATTAACCATTAATTGATGTCACTATGATCACTATAGGCAGTAAACTCTAACAATAGCATGAGAAAAACTGATTATCAGGAAAAAAGAATATGGTACTCATTTGCACAAACCCAATCACACTTATGAAAACTTCTCTTTTTCAAATAATATAATGGTAAAAGTTTGAATCCAGACAACTCAGATATTTCCAAATCTAAAGATTGCAAAATCCTGCAGTCCCTAAATTGTTAAGGACTAAAATCCTCAGATTTTCTAATCCTAAAACATCAGTATACTGAAATCCTCGAATCCCATAATCCAAGAACCCAACTAGTCTGCAATCTCAAATCATACTCACTACTACACCGTGGTACAAACATCCTAAGACACCAAATATCTTAAATTCCTAAACCTCAAAACCTTATATTCTCAGTATCGTTTTAGAGTTCTGAAATCAAAAGCGAGATTTCGAGCCCTAGCTTCTGTACTTTTCTCCTCAGCTGGTGCTGAAATTGTGAAATTCTACGTTACAATTATATTTAAATCAAAAATTCTACAATCTCAAAATCATAAAAACCCAAAAAATGGCGAATCATAAATGCTGAATCCTATGATTCTTAAACCTGAAATACTAAAATTTTACAACCCCAAAATCATGAATCCTAGAATCCCAAAGTTCTAAAATGTTATAAGTCTAAAATTCGATAATTATGAATCATGAAACCCAAACATTCTAAAATCCTTCAATTCTTTAATCCTAAAAGCTTAAAGCCAGGCATCACAGATAACCTGAGATTACAACATCTTCAGGTGTTTACCTAACTAGTATTTAGGTAAGGACTTTTCAGTAAATACAAAAGTACTGAGCTTCTAAAATCCCATGAATTCTGGAATCCCAAAAGCCCAAAGTCGAATTTTTCACATCCCGCAATCTAACAATCCTTTGAACCCAAAGTAGCAAATCCTGTAATCTCGAAAATTCATGAATCCTAAGATCCCCAACTACTAACTTAATCCAAAATCCCAAAATCCCAAATGCATAAAATATTTTCCAGTGTGAAATTCCTACATCAATGTGTTCTCGAACCTCTTATTACCTAAATGCTTTACCTCCAAGTCAAAAATCCCAAAACCCAAAAATTTATCAATCGTGAAATTCCTACATCAATGTTTTCTTAAACCCCTTATTATCTAAATGCTTTACCTCTCAAATCTTTAAATCCATGGAACTCCAAATTTTTAAATCTTTTGATCCTTGTTTCTTGTACCCTCCATTGACTCCCACACCATGAAACACATACAGAGAGCCCCTGGTAATAGGCACGCGCTAAAGCAAATATGAAAACAAATACGCAAACAAAGTGCAATACCAGTGAAACATTGTGTTCTTTTTAAGAGATTCACGGGAAAAACAGTTAGTTTGATTTATTCCTTCATAACGTTTATGGCAGAAAAAATAATTTATATTCTGTAATATAATTAAATTTGTAAATAAAAAACTAACAGAAGTCAAATGAAATCTACATATGAAAAATGGTTGACAAATTCGAAGCAAGTATTCGATCAATTTTCTCAACATATGCTGCTTTAGATTGCTTTCAAAGAGTATTTATCTGTTCATTTCTTTTAATTCGTTGGGAAGAATGTTAAACGTTAATGGACCACAGCACAGTGGTTCGCCCATAGGCCAAAAATAGAAAAAAAGTTTTTTTGTTTTCTGCTTATTATTGATTTAATGGATCGGTTATGGACCTGAGAATGCAGAAAAACTGTTTTTGTTGGTCTATTGTATGAACAGTTAATTTTTGAGCACGAAATAAGTTACGATGTTTCACAATTGCAAAACCAGCTTGAGCAGTTCGTGTTTTTTACATTGTGAGTATATCCGCTTTGGAACAAATTCAGTCGCTTCAGCTGTTGATTTTCATTATGAACCTTTAGAAAACAGGTATGTTTAGCTATTGCGGTAATGATTAGGTATGTATATGCTAAACTGTGATTAAAATTAGTCGTAAGACGGAAGGTAGTAATAAAGTTAAAAAGCACCACTCATACTAAAGTTCATGTAAACTTTTAAATGTGTTCCGCGCGAGATACAATTACTGAATTACCACCAAAAGAATGATTCAGGACTCAGGAAAGATTTGTTAAAGGTTTCATTTGCATGTTTGTGCATCCAAGTCGATGACAAGCGGCTAAAGATGCTTACTTTTTCGCTTGAATTTCATGTTTTCTGCAAAGTTTCTTGAAGGGTTGTGATATATTCAGTTCAAATTTACAAATTTGTTCTCAAATGTTCGTCCATATTTGAATTTTGATATTTGGTGTTGAAATACGGGAGACAATATCAAATTTGTTTGAGGTTTTTCCATTGGTAGAATAGTCAAACTTTAATCGCTTCGATGGTTCACTTAACGAAACCCGATTGAGCTTAAATTTTGCATAGGGACTTTTTTCGAGAAGGCAAAACTTTTGAAAACTGCCACATTTCAACATTCGATGGTCAAATTTTTCCCTATATTGTATTTACACCCTATTATGTATGCATGATAATGAGAATATCAGTAAATTTAAACAAGTTGGATGATTACAGTCCCAATAAAGTTTGTTATAGTCAAAACACACCTAATTCTGTCGATTTCAGAAGTTTTCAAGAACAATATTATATACAATTCGAACCACTGTGCACAGCTAGTAGACCCGAACGTGGCATACTCTGCTTCTCAATACCACTTTTGCCTGTCTAGTATTCTGAAGATTATTATTAGTTTTAAAATTATCGCATGAGGAGAAATACGATGATGTAAGGTATTAGAGAAGTACATAATGGTTTGACGCAATCCACGAACGGTAAAAATATTTCTGTAATAAACTTGTAGAAAGCAAAAATGTCTCAAATAAGAATGAAAGATTGAAAATTATCTTTGCAAATCTGTTCTGCAATGTCTGAATTCTTAAACCGTTATGTACTCGGCAGGGTACCTGGGTACCTTTTCAGACTTTACTGCTTAAAAAAAAAAGGATAACCTCAACTCAACCAGCTGAAACTTATGGAATGCCCTTAACTACCCGAAAAAAAATAACATTAAAAAAAACCTTAAAAATTGCTGTAATTGTATATAGCTATACCATAATTTAACTATGTTTTTCATTCTAGATACATCAATTTTACATTAAATATCATTGTCCAGAACAATAAAAAATATCGTTTTTGCCATTTTTACCATGAAAAAAAGGGGTCATCATGTATCTTAACAGCATTTTTCCGGCATTTTTCCCATACATTTTGAAGTCACTGACAATGTTTTTCATGGTAAAATTATTGTCGGTGGTAGATTCAACAACAAAAAACGTTGTTAAAACATGGTAATGACAACAATCGTTTACAAGCTTACAGTAAAAATACCGTGTTTTTTATGGTTACAATGATATTTAATGTAAAATTGATGTATCTACAATGAAAAACATAGTTAAATTATGGTATAGCTATGTACAATTGCAGCAATTTTTAAGGTTTTTTTTAATGTTTTTTTAATGTCATTTATTTTCGGGTAGTGAGAATAAACCATTTTCCATCATAAGACTGTTAGTAGCAGCAGAGGGGAACGAAGGGGAAGGCTTCGATTCTTTTTACCCCATAAGTACTCGGCGAGGTGCCCGGGTACCCATAAAGTGAAATGCATCTTGCTTTTTCATTTCCTGACCTACATGAACCTGTGACAACATCTGGTTCCTGATAAATTAGTACAATTGTCAATAAAACTAAACAACATTGATATCAAAATTCATGAAATTACTCCAGAAGTTGATTATTATTCATTTTGAGTCTGATAAGTTGTCCGAAATGGCCAGTTCGAAACAGATTCCCGATCTTGAACATGGTTCCAAAGATCCGGATTTACGGGAACCATATGGGGACTAATGGCCCTTTAGGTCCCGTATAGTACAAATAGACAAATTTTCCAATCTTTTGACGGGTCAAGATCGAAAATCGGTCAAGCATTGAAGAGGTGAGAAGCATTTCATTTTGATGGTTACCCGGGTATCCTGCCGTGTACTTACGTGTGTTAAAATTGCCGAGTACATAACGGTTAAAGTTTTTACTAAGTTTTCGAAAGGCTCAGATTGCGCTTGAAGTACTCCCTCACCTTCCTTACCTTCACGGGCTCGGTCGTATTGTCTGTCCCTTGAACGATTTTACCATACGGGACACGGTCGAATGGTAGTTTTCCATCTCAATTTAACATATTGTTGTGAAATTTTGCTCAAGTTAACAGTACACTCTAAACTAGTTTCTCCTAAAAGTTCCAAAATTTTTACCCATACAATAGAAGTACTCAAAAATGTGTTGCCAATTTCCAGAGTACAATTTTTAAATAATAAATATTTTTTGAATACTGAAACTCTGAAGTTTTGAAATTCTCCTCCTAAACAAAATCCCTAGATTTTTGTATTTTTTTGCAATAAACTAATCAAACCTAAAAAACTTAAAGCACTTTATTTAGCTTTTTAGCTTTTTCACACAGATTGCCTGCCACATCAAATAATAATATTATCTACTGAAATGACAAATCGTTTGAAATGATTGGTTTTATCGGAATGACAACATTTTCAACTTTTGGCCTTTGTACATCACCTCTATTCTGAAAACATCCCTATGGTATTGTTAAGGTGGTATTCGGTCATTTTTAACTGTTTCTGTGGCATCAATCTGATTCCTGGAAATACTCATATGGGATGATATTCAGTGATTTCGATGCTTTCCTGAAACTAAAAGTGGTCTTCTTTGAATTCCAAATGGTGTCCAGGGTCAATGCTTGGCTTCTATGCATTTTCTCGATTACGTAAGTATCCATATTGAGTAGTATTCGGTCATTTTCGGCTGTTTCCCAGAAGTTGCCATTTTACAATTCAAAATGGTGTCTGAGGTCAATTTTCAGCTTCTTGCATCATTCTAATTCCGGAGATACTCATATTAGGTGGTGTTTGATTACTTTAGGCTGTTTTCCAGAAACCGAAAGTCGTGTCTTGGACTTCAAAATGCCATGTGAAATCAATTTCTAACCTCTGGGCGTCATTCTGGTTCCGGACACATTCATATTGAATGGTATTTGGTCATTTTCGGCTGTTTGCCAGACACCGGAAGTTTGCCAGACACCGGCTTTTGGAGACATTTTCTAGCCTCTGAGCGTCACTCTGGCTCCGGAAACACCTATATTAGAAACCGGAATCCAGAAGAAATAAAAATGGCATCTGTAGTCGAGTTTTGGCTCCTGTGCGTCGACCCGATCGTTCTAGGCTGTTTTCCGGAAAACCTGGTTGAAATATCTGTTTAATTTGTATGGGAGACCACCCTTCCCGTCCAGATTGCGATGGAGTTTCAAACCACCATAGAAATTTCTGTTTGATTTGTATAAGAGTCCTCCCATTCAGAAGTGGCGAGGGTGCCCACCATAAAAATATTTTTTGCTCCCAAAAACCTGCGCATTTGGTTCTGTTTACTTGATTAGTTCTTGAGTTGTGGAGAAATTTGAGTGTAATTTGTATGAGTTCTCTCTTCCAGAAAAAGGAGGGGTGTCAATTTCTTGCTTTTTCTTGCTCTCAAAAACCTTAACATATCAAATTTGGTTCCATTTACTTGTTTATTTCTCGAGATGTGTAGAAAATTGTGTTTCATTTTAGGAAACCCCTCGCTTCCAGTGGGAGGGATGTCGAGACAATATGTACATTTCTGTTACCCCCGAAAACATTCACCTGCCAAAATTGGTTCCATGTAGTTGGTTGGTTTTAGAGATGTGACGAAATTTATGATTCATTTGTATGGGATCCTTCCTTTCCAGAAGAGAGAGGCGTCTAGTAGTATATTAGTCACCTTTCTCGGTCCCTAAAACCTCTATATATAAAACTTCACGCCGATCGGTTCAGTAGTTTTCAAGCCTATATTGATCAGACAGACAGACAGAGCTGCATTTTTATATGTTTAGATTCTTGAATAAACTTTGATCTTTTTGATTAGTAAAATCATATAAGTTACTAAATTTTAGAATCTTAGAATAATCAAATCCCAAAACACTTCATTCCACGTCATTCGGAGTCGGATTGTGGTTCAATTGAAGTTAAAGAAGAATTTTTTTAAAAGCTGGAATTCTCTAGGTAAAAAATGTTGTTTTTTCCAAAAAAAAAAACTACAGACACATGTTTGAAGGCAAAACGGCAAGTCTTTAACCGGATATAAGGGGTGGCGCTGCAAAAATTTCGACAAACAGTCCGCAGGTCTATATATATAGTGTCTATAGGCAGCACGGCTTGCGGAAAAGGTCATTAGCTGTCAAACAGAATAATCAATAGTAGCTGAAAATTTATTTTGCTCGTTTTGTGGTTTTAAGACGTCGAGTGTTGCGAGCCAACCTCTGATCATACGACTGGAATAGCATCGGTTAAAACGATTTGAGTATTCTTAGTGTGAATAGTTGAAGCTTCGTTGTAATGAACAATTGTGGAACCAATTGAAGACTTTAGAGAAATAACCTCAAACTTAAATGACTTGATTACACGTGCATCTATTGACGTAACTCGTAAATGTGTAAAGGTTTGCATCGGGTTCAAATCTGACAAGGAGAGAACTGGCGATTGACGTGCCGTAGATAGAAGGGAGGTTGACTTATCAGACTTGTGATGAGATTTTTTTTCAACGTTTCAAGAAAAGCGTTATGGTGAAGCTCGTGTCATAAGATTATAACCATTGGCACCCAACGTGGGGCAGAAGTGTATCGTAAAATTTAATTTGATTGAAATCAAGCATGTTGTTGTTCGAAAACAAGTCACTTGTTCTTGCATCGAGATTACTGTATTGTTCACAAAAAATAATTCTCATAAACTTATTCAATGTAACTGTGATTTTGTTAAAAACGTAAGCTGGAGCATTTTGCCAGACTATATTCATAGAGATTGTACTGTGCATATATGATTTTTCTTGATTTATATGGTTGTATATATCACGCAAACGACTCCTGGGGGTACCTTTGTATATTGTCATGGGTAGTATAAAATAATATCAAAACCTTGCGGGCTCTATTCTCAATTCTTGATGACTTCTCTCCTTAATGAAAAAAGGTCATGAAAAAGTCTGTTAGTCTTAATAGAAATTCATGTCTAATGATCTTATAGCTAGTTCAACTCACAAGCCACAAACTGTTCAAATTGTGGCTCAATTCGGCCAAGCAAAATTCAGTAAGATTCTACAGCGTCGTTTCGCAACAAAAATTTAATAAATCCCGAGAAAACAATTACAAGCATCGTAAATCGTTACTTCCCGAAACGACTTTAATATTTGCACTGCGAACCGAAGCGTTCCCGCCTTCACCGCGCCAAATTAAACTTGTTTATTGAATAGACAAACGAAGACTGAAATTTATAAAACCCAAATGCAAAATAAATTGCCAATTAACCTTCAGCCCGACTGCCCAAATTACTCTCCATTACCGGTATATCTCCAATCTGTGCCCGACCGAAAAGTGGGAAAGGACATTTTCGTCGGTGCGGAAAACCTGCCAGGAAGCCGCGCGTGTACGTACAACCGCCATGTTAGGTCGGTTCGGCCCACCCGCGGGAAGCCTCCGCTTTCACTTTCCACGCGCGTGGATGAGAACTTTTCCGCCCGGTTTGTTATCGCGGCACAGCTACGGCACTGCGGTTCTTCCGATTTCGGGGGCCTAGTTTGGTGCGCTCATCGTTCACCACTCGATACGAAGCGGCAATGAAATTATTCAAACAGTTTCAACCTAATTTAGGGTAATTGGGATGGTCTTTTATTGAAGTTTTAGATTTCGGATTTGGCGAAACATTCTGATAATGGCCACCATCCCCGCTAGGTTTGTTCACATTTACCTTTATTTTTTTTCTGGTTGCCTTGGGACACATACCTGTAAAACAAGAAGAAACAAAAAATCAGTGTCAGTGAAACAATTCAATCACGCAAATGATTCGTTCTGATTTTTGATTTATCCCCCCTAAAAGTGACAAAGCAATCAAAATAATCGCACCGGCCAATTTCATCATACCTAATTGCTCTCCTTTTTACCTCCAGCAGCTATCCACCCTATCACGAGCCGGGGGGCAGTATCATCAGGCTTAGATCTATCGCGTACAGGCCACGACCACTAATCAAATTGATTCCGGATCACCTCGGAATGGTGCTAAACGAGTTAGCAAGCAACGCCAAGCCCCAACTACGTTCCCCGCTCCGGGCCAACAACCGGCCGATTGACCGCGTGCTGAGAATGCCCAAAACCGGGCCGTCCAATTAATGCTCCACCCCCACCTACTGCCGCCCTCCGTCAAAACTGACACACCGACCACGCTCAATTAGAGTCCCTTTGGCCGAAACGTTGATTTTGCCCATTATCTGTAATGGAATTGCGTCGCTTACGGAATATTTACCCCTCCAGAAAATCTGGCCCAGGCCGTTCACTGGACTAATCATTCGCCGGTTCGAGTTATTGAGACCGTTCGTGGGGATATGAGAGGATTCTCCATCGAAAGCGTGAGATCACAGTCCAATATTTTTTATTAACGGTTTTTGTAAAAATTGTAAAGTAAAATGTAATACGCTGCTTTTGCAAATCATGACAAAAAGAATAATATAATTATTGGATTTGTATCCGATTTGGATCGGGTTTGTAAGGGATTTATATGGGAATCGGTTTTTTTTACACAAAATTAGGATAGAGATTGGAGTGGATTTAGTTTTGATTCGGGTTGGATCAGGAATGGTGGAATGGTTCTGAATCTCGATTGAACTGAGGTTGAAGTTTCAACCGAATTTGGATCTGATATTTGATTGGAATATGTTTGGTTGTGTGTTGGTTCGAATAATACATGTTGTTCAAGTTTAGTTGTCAAAATCCTGTCATATCTCTGGTGCTGAGTTTTCGAATGTGATGCAGATTGCAGATTTGGAAACACAGTTTTTCTATTGTGATTCACTACTTTATATATTCATGTTTTGTAGTTTTAAAGTGCGTTTTTGTACTAAAACCATAAGTATAGGGACGATTGTTTCTTAAAAATAATTCTTTATCTAAAGACAGATTTATGATCGGTTCATCATCCAGAATTTATTATTCTTGTCCCACAAGCTCATATTCGACTACACAATAATACCTAATTACGGGCAGGACATCCTCCCATAAAAATCCTAACCTATTGAAACGATTGTCCTCCAAGGATAGCGCTTTTGTTCTATTTCCAAACAGACCCACAGGAGGAATCAATTTGAAAAGCTTCCATTTTCCCAGCAATAAAAAGCATTAATCGGCTTTATTTATTTTTTTAGCAGCAGCGCGTCTGCTCCTGCTGCCCGAGATATGGCCCAGTGAATCCTTGAACTCGTTTCCAGCCGGGTAGAAGCTTTTGTTTTCCCATAAAACCCGGTGGCGTTGTGTGTAGTGTACCATTTTGAATACCAACCCAGCATACAGTCCCGGGCTCTAAATTGCGTTCCACTAATAGAAAATTCCATTCAGTGAGCCATTTTAAAGCCGGGCTCTGTGTCCTTTTCATCTTCGGGTAAAAGAGGAAAAACTATCAAGATGAGAAAACAAAAATCCTACCTCACTGAGCGTGTTCAAATATTTACCAAGCGAGAAAAGTAACTGAACTGATAGAAAATATGTGGAAGCAAAAAAATATAAAAAGATTGCTGCCGGATTCTTTCAATATTTACCCAACCCTAATGTTAGAAGCAACAGCAACCAACTGACTGAGTGACTGACTGACTGTCTGGCTCGTTATAGATAGACCTCGTGTGGTGTATGCGTGGTCGGTCGTCATCCTTTTTTTGCCGAACCTTTGTAGGCTCAAAACAACAAACAGGAAAAGCAAGCAAACGCAACGTGGGCAGATCAAATCAGATGCGTAAAAACTCATGTAATGGTTCCAGTCGGAACATCGTAGTGCGTCCAGAAGACGTTCGATACTTAGATATTAGTTCCCTTCAGCAGCCGAGAACTGAGTCAACCGAGTCTCTACTGGGAATAGGAGTGCCACAACAGAATCGGTAAGTGGCAAAAACCGGATCAGTACAAAGTCAACATAACGCTGTTCCCAACCGGGGTGCGGAAGGTTGTGGAAACGAGTCGCACTCAAAGTGTGTAGAAGAAAGGTCCTAAATGAGTGTGGCTTTCTTTGAAGTCGCTCCGAAAAAGGCCAAACTGCTAGCGATGGTTGCTTGCGCTATGTTGTCGTTACTGCTGATTGGGATGGGAGAAATTAAACAAAGAAAACAAAACATCTCGGACAGGACACACACAGAAGCCGGTGCCGAAAAAGTGTGCTGGACGAGAAATGTAAGCCGCAGCAAAACATCGCCTACGGGTGGGCCCTTGCGGGGCGAAGAGAATACCCATCTCAGCTAGAACCGAGATGGATTCTGTGTGGTCATTCCCTTGGTGACCGGCCGGGTGGATAGCATTCAGAATGCTGTAAAAAACATTTTCGGTCTGTGTTGTGAAAACAACTCGGGATGCTTTAACCGATTGTGTGATTTAGGTGTACAGCGATCTGGTATTATGATTTTTTTCCCGAGTTAATTTGTCTCTCCAGTAGACAATCACTGGTCCGTAATTGAAATCTGAACGGAATCTAAAACAGATCATTAATCATGTACTCGCGATGGCCTTTTACTCAAATATCTAGATATGATATAGTATTGTTTCGCTGTTGGATGCAATCATCTCAAGCACGAGTCTAAAAACGGGAACGAAAATATCACATGTTTGACATCGAATGAATGTTTCCGCTGTTGCATGTTTTTCTTCTGTTTTTTTTTTTCGGTTATGTGTTGTCTCTGTTTCGTACGATTCAAAACTGAACCTCGACTATGTGGGGATTCCGTGCTAGCTTTCTCGAACCTACTAATCCCACCACTGGCAACGTTTCAGAGAAAAATTTAGATCCACTCTAGTCAGCAATTAGCAGAACAGGAGTATTGCGTCATGCTCGTTTAAAATACAACAATGTGAGGAAGACCAAGACTAATCGTACTTGTTTGTGTAGTTTCCACATTGCATTTATCATTTTACTGACTGCTCTCGGCTCCCATGAAAGACAATCTACTTATTCGGACGATGCGTATGAGCTGTGAAAAGAATCTAAGCTTATCCTCTGAATATGGAAACACTTAGGATGAAATAACAGCCGGATTCAATCGAAGAGAATTTTCTCGAATCTTCATCTGTTGCAGAAAAACGATACCGAAAGTTTGCCTTGCCGGCTCTGTCGGTCCACTCGAGCAGAAAATGAATCACACCCAAACCGACAAGTGAGTTGTGAAATTTGTAATTATATATCCCCATTCCACCATGATTGCATGTGCCGCTTCACAATCTGGAAATTATTAAGCAGAGAAAGATTTTTCGTTTGATGTGTTAAGTCGGTGTCCATCACGGAAGCCGACCCATGTGAAATTCTACTTTCGAGAGATTAGTGATCAACTACTGTGAAAGTGATGCGTCTTCTGAGTAGCTTCGTAGCTTAGTTTCTTGGAACGCCACAAAAAGTGGTTGAGTTTTAAATGTTCATAAGATTATTGTTTCAATCAATGGATTTGTTTTCTACGAATTGAACGAAATAGTTAAATTGTAGGTTGTGGAAATAATCTTTTGATGAATTGCTTAAAATATAGTGAAAATATCAAGGCTGTCTTCGGCGACTTATGCTTATGTAATCCAGAGCCTTTTTTGTACAGTGTTATTTATCTAAACACATAAATATGCAGCTCTGTCTGTCTGTCTGATTCATACAGACTTGAAAAATACTAAACTGATCGGCGTGAAATTTTTTATATAGGTGTTCTATGGACCGGAGAAAGATGACTAAGATAGTTCGAAATCCCTCTCTATTCTTGAAGTATGTGAATGAAGCACGGATGCCAAAATTGACTTCAAAAACAATTTTAAAATCCAAGATTGCGACTTTCAGGTTCTGCAGAACAGCCAAAATGACCGAATACCGCTAAATATGGATATTTACGTAATCGGGATGATACATGAATGCTAAGAATTGACCCTGGACGCCATTTTGAATTCAGAGATGATGACATCCGGTTTCTGAAAAACAGCAAAAATGACTGAATTTGGGGTGGTACTAAATGAGTATTTCCGGAATCAGGTTGATGCTCAGAGGCCAGCAAGTGACTCCACATGCTACCTTGGAATCCAAGATGACGACTTCTGGTTTTTAAATAACAGCTGAAAATAACCGAATATCACCAACTTCCAGCGTTCGTTGATCATTGGCGCGTAAACCGTACTGCGGTGGTAGAAGAAATGCTTCACCAATCCGAGCGTCTATTCACCAAGATTTCGACTGCGACTCAAAACAGTGTTTGATCTCCATGTTAGGAGCGGCTGATCAGCGTCCTGGTTTCAGCGTGGAACTCTTAACAAAGCAGACACGATGGTCCCCTGGCAAGACAGGGGGTTGGGAAAGGCCCAAGAAGGTATGAATAAAGCGGCTACTTTCTACCAGACTTGTGACACCACCAGCGAGTTGGGAACCGGCTTCATAGTTCTGGGCAAGATGCTCCAGAACGTGATAGGATGAAGATATGCAAGTTGAGGATTAAGGGCCGGCTCTTTAACTACAGCATCGATGACGAGAAGGAAGCGTTCTACGCGCAGCAGAAGCAGCTCTACGATAGCTGGTCACGTCGGGACGTAAAAGCCGTCATGAATGCTAAGGTAGGAGGGGAGACACCAAAACCGAATCGGTAATCGGGCCAGATAGTCTATGATAGCGGCCATCGATGGTCTATCGTACCTACTGTTTCACCAGTGGTGGGCACTAGAGATGATCGGGTACGGGTATTTTTACCCGAAACCCGTACCCGACCCGTAGCCGACGGGTTCGGGTCGGGTTTCGGGTAACACCAAAAAATATTTTACGGGTTCGGGTCGGGTACGGGTAATTCAACATGGCTTCGGGTTCGGGTCGGGTACGGGTTTGAAAAATTCTCAATTGGTCGGGTACGGGTCGGGTACCGGTAATTCGATTTTCAAGCATTATGAGAATTTAATTTTTAACATTTCAAACCTAGGTGTTTTCTTAGCGTCGATAATCGGAAAGATCGGAGAAGAAATTGCCCATTCTCACTCGACGAGAGATCGACCAATACCTATTCTGACAGTTGTCGGCAGTCTTTGCACCAAGGGAATGACATCGTGCTATCTTTTTTTTAATGTGAAAGTGAGTGAGTTCTTTCTGCAACTGTTTTGAGTTAATTGGAATTTTTGCCGGGCTTTTTTTCATATCTGTCAGGGAAACCGCGGAACATTGTACAGTAAGGCAATTTAATACAAAGGCTGGCCAAGCAAAAAAAGTGTGGATAAATGCGACAAAAATATGGCATTTACTTAATTTTGGGGTGCTGAACACCAATCTTCATTTCATTTTTTATTTGAGGGCGTTCATAAAGCACGTGACCAAATTTTTATTGATTTTGGCACTTTTCCCTTTACTTTTTTATTAAATAGAATTATATCTTCAACTACAAGCAACACCACAGGGCGTCCTCCTCACAGGAATAAATTACGTAGCTTTGGCACAACCCCTCAAATCAACCAATTTTTTTTTTTAATTTAAAACAAAATAGGTAATACACATTAACTACAAATCAATATTTTCTTTGACGCCAAAAAAATCCAAGCTATCATTGAAGCTGCGGAGCGTTTTAAAGTCATAATTTTTTGAAAAACATATGTCAAAAAACGTCAGTATGCCAAATGCCAAAAGTCATAAAAAAATCAGATCTCATGATATTGCACCCAAATTTTGGATTGAAGCCCTTGAATGTTATAGCAACAATGGAAAAATATTATGAAACAGCTGACGTAAAAAAAATTCAGGCGGGTGGCCACCGATTCCCCATGTGCATTGAGATGTTTGGTATGAAGCAAATATGTATATGAGATATGACGGCGATAGCTAGTCTTGGTTTGTACTGTGGCCAGGGATGCCGCATGTACAGAAATATCTGTGTTATACCGATTTTTAGATTGAATCGATGACAACGAATCTGTACTCAAAAATTAAATGTTTTCGGCAAATGCAAATGAATTGAACAAAATCATTTCAAATCGCCTGGAAATACGCGAAAATTTAATCGACCATTTTTTATTTGAATGAAACTTTGCACACGTTTTTGGCTTAGCAAACTTAGCATTTTTCACAGGTGGAGAGATTTTTTACACCCATGAGTTACATTCTAAAAGGGCGTATGCCTTTCGGCATAGGTTTTATTCGAAGCATTGTAGCCCAGAAACCGTTGGTTGTAAAGAAAAATTGTCTGAGAATGAGTTGTTTTTTGACCAAAAAAAATTGAAACATTAAATTTCAATTTAAGAAAAAAGAGTTGAATTTTTTAATTTTTTTTTTAAGAAACTTGACGTTAATACGCAACTTTTAAAAACAAGTCCAGGATGTAGAAATGAAAAATATTTTTTTTATGGTAGATTAATTTTCTAATTCAAACATTTTTCAAAATATTTGTATTCTGATGATTTTAAAAGATGCAGAGAGTCATTTTAAATCAAAAGGCTTTTGGTAGTTAAATTTCTATGGGCATTGGTTTTCGAGTCATTTCTAATTTTAGCTCGAACAATTATTAAAATTTAGGAAAATACACGTTTTTCTTAATTTGTCCTTGGTTCTCCAGCAAAAACCATACGTTCATTGGAATGCTTGATCAAAAATATACAATTCATTCTTTGACAACAAAACGATTGGGCGAACGGTTCTTAAGAAAAGAGTTCAATGTTCTAAGTTATACAAATATATGTAAGAATCAAATATTTATTATCGAGTTTTATTATCTTAGGAACATATTTTTTTATGACATAGATACTTTACAGAACTAGTTTCACCTTATATTTTAAATACATCATAAGTAAATGATTCGTCATCTTTTGAAAACAGCTTCGTTTGTATCTTATTTTTTGAAATCGGAACAGTAGAGTAATGCTTTTGTGTGGCAGCTATTATTATAGATTTTTTGAAAATATTGTTCTATTTTGTTACTCCTTGTTCATATTCTTCATATGATACCCAACTAACTGACATTTTTGATGAATTTTTATTATTTTCTGATTAGACCAATCATACAATACTTTTACGCTTGTAATGGGATGTTCATGTTCTTTAGCTAAACTTGCATTTCTTGCCATTCGTTTTAATGTGCCACCAATTGCATCGCATGGGCCTTTACCATGAGAAGTCGCAAAAAAATGCCACTCTGCATCGACGTTATATTTTGTTTTGAACTTGCAAAGTTTTTTCTATTTTTGTATTGTGTGGCAGCTCCATCACACATAAATATCGCTTTTTTCAACTGTATCTTGGTTTTCAAAAAACTCATTAATTTGGCAATGAACACCTGAACCGCAACAGTATCATGATGGAGTACTTCCGATATTATGATGAAGCTGATATTCTTAAGTGTTCCAGATTCTGAATAGTAAACAACGAAGGGATGAATGGTGGCTTGACTATTATTCCAATAACTACTTTGAGCGGCATCTTAGTTTTCTGAGAAATCACACACTATAATAACTTCACCATCTTTCAAATTATTTTTTGTTTCTCTCATGTAAGTCGACTGTTGAGTTTTTATGTAATCGTGGGTAATCAACTTTTCCAACTTTTCACAAAAATAAGATACAAATTCATCAATTGGTTTCACAAGTGTCTCTATATTACATCGATCTGTTGCAATCCACTGTTCGAAAGGTATTTCACTCACACAACGTTCCTCAAGTTCTTTGAAAAAACTGTTTTCAAAATCCAAACGGCTTGGGCAATGTTCACATTTGCGGAGATAACAATATTTGGATCATGTAGTTGAGCTACATAATAGTTGTTCAAAGTTAAATTTAGAATCATTTTGGAATGAATATTTCTTTAGATTGTGTATCATCAATTCAGTATTCACGTGAATAGTACAAACACAAATATTATGAGATCCTGAGCTTCCAAGTAATTCACAGTGCTTAGGTTTCAAAGCTCTAAAAGAAGTCAACCCAATATCAGTTTTGCTGATATCTTTAAGATAAGCGTGAGCTTCACGAATCGAATACATTAGGAGTCGCTTTTGCACATGCTGTCGCTTACCATCTTTTCTCACTGAAACGTAATCCCTTTGCCCTGGCATGGCTCTACTGACCTGGCCACTGTCATAAAACTGCAATACCTCGTTTTTCACTTCCAGGGGCAATCCATGTCCAAGCCTCACATCAGGCATAGCCAGTATTCCACTAACCTCTGATATGCGCCGAGCCTGTTTCACAATGTATTCCGTTGTTTCAAACTGTTCTGTTATCGTTTGTTGGTTCCAAGAATTCGGTAGAACTGAAAGTATTCTTACTTTATCTTCCCTCGAGCATTCAGGCGTAGTAAATTTTTCTTTCAACTGCAAAATCATCTCGTCGAAGTCTCTCGCTTTACGTTTCAATAAATCCAGCTCAACTTCTTCAGCATCAAAATCGAAAATGTTTTTTCTTATACCGTCAGTAATGTTCAGATACTTTTTTTGGTTTGGTTGCAACTCCGTCGTTAGAATGTTTCTTCCACATCCTGATGTTGATGGTTCCATGAATGAATTGTGTGGATGCTCTTCCAGATCAAATGCATCTTTCACTTTCATACAATATAATCTACACGAATCACAAATTGATAAAGACCTATTAAAATGAGCTTGACCGTTCAATATTTTTAATTTTGCAATAACGTTTTCGTTTAATTTGCGTAAGCTTGATGAGCATCGATGATCAGGAAAGGGTTTACAGCACTTGGGCTTGGTGTATTCTATTTTCACTTTATTCATCTTCACAAAATGCAAACTGTTACTAACACTTCTGGAGAAGTGCAATCGTATTTATATACGGAAACAGATATTATAGGTTACCCAGGAGATTGGTAGCTTACTTTACAAACAGTTGTTATTAGTAAACAAGTAGGTAGTGTCACGACAAACATACGTGTAGGTAAGCTAAGGTACAGCGCCTGAGTTATTTATCCAATCGGTTTGTTGTTAAAGAATGAACTGTATATTTTTGATCAAGCTTTCCAATGAACGTATGGTTTTTGCTGGAGAACCACGGACAAATTAAGAGAAACGTGTGTTTTCATAAATATTAATAATTTTTTGAACTCTAATTTTAAATAACTCGAAAACCGATGCCTTTAGAATGTTAACTACCAAGAGCTTTTTGATTCAAATCAACTCTCTGCATCTTTTAAAATCATCAGAATATAAATATTCTGAAAAATGTTTGAATTAGAATTTTTGTAAAAAAATTAATCTACAATAAAAAAAAACATTTCTCATTTCTCCATCCTGGACTTTTTTTTTAAAGTTGCGTAAAAACGTCAAGTTTAAAAATAAAAATAAAAAAAAGTTCAACTCTTTTCTTTTTAGATTGAAATTTAATATTTATTTTTATTTTTTTTTTGGTCAAACAAATTTTTTTTGTACAGTGTTTTTTTATGATGCATTTTCAATTCCCAGCAACTCATTCTCAGATAGTTTTTCTATACAACCAACGGTTCCTGGGCTACAATGCTTCGAATAAAACCTATGCCAAAAGGCATACGCCCTTTTAGAATGTAACTCATGGGAGTAAAAAATCGCTCCATCTGTGGAAAATGCTCAGTTTGCTAAGTCAAATGCGTGTGCAAAGTTTCATTTAAATCAAAAATGGTCGATAATCGACCTTCGGTGATTTGGCGCGAACTTGCTAAATTATTATTTTTTTTTCAATTTATAAATAATACTAACTTTACCTTAGTATAATATTTAGATTTCAGTTTGCTGCGATGTTCACATACAACTAGTCGTTTTTTCAACTTTACCAGACATGCACTTTTAATAGTGGGCCTCTTCCTTATAGTGGACCATCCGCCTGGAACTCTGGGTTCAATAACATTCGTTCACATTCACACTCGGTTCTTGTCTAACTCCGGCCATAATCTCGAGAAATCACATACGACAATCAGTGCATATAACGTGCGAGGTACCCAGGTATGTTTCCAGGACGGGTCGGGTACGGGTCGGGTTCAAGCTATTTCGGCGTTTTTTTCTTTCTGGTACGGGTCGGGTACGGGTTGTTGGAATAGATATTTTTCGGGTTCGGGTCGGGTACGGGTATTTTAAACAAACCAGACTTCGGGTTCGGGTCGGGTACGGGTTTGAAAATTTTCACTTAGTCGGGTACGGGTAACAAATTTCCCATACCCGACCATCTCTAGTGGGCACCATTCCGCTAATTCGCTAATCGCTAATTAGCGACGCTAAAATTCAGTCAGCGGTTTAGCGATTTCGCTAATTTTTGAGCTGGTTAGCGAAACTGTTAGGGTCGCTAAAATTTTGGCCTTCGAAACGCTAATTCGCTAAATTTTGTAGAGAAGCGACAATAGAAATATTTAGAAAAACTGTGAATTGCTGATGGCGTACGTAAATTGCTTTTTTTCCTGTGTGGACTTATCACTGCGACCAGAGCTTAGATCTATTGTGATATTGCCCAGGTGTTTTCTGTACTTCATATTAGCAGTAACACTATTGAAGCAAGTGATACGCTTATCATTCATATCAGTGCTTTTGTGTAATTATTACCTTTCCGTTTCAAGCTTACTGCTCTACTATACCGAGCCTCTGTCCATCCTAACAATATCGCCTAGTTACAATTCCCTGGAGAGAACTTTCATATGTTACTCACACCAGTTTTATTATAATAGGGACTTATTTTTATTAGGAGGAGAGTCAACAGGGCTACTGTAGAATCCAGATTGAATGAAGGGTACGTGGTGGGGAGCCTGAGAATAAACCCATGCTTAATGTCCTTTGACAACCAAATGGCCTGATTCTACTAAGATTCGAACCCACGACCACCCGCTTACCAAAGCGGACTCTGCAACCTTGCGGCTACGGAGCTCCCCTAATCGTAAATTGCTTCGAAAGATGAACATACTTTACTGCGAAAAGTTACTTTTGTCAGTCTTTTTACCCTAGGATGGAGTTCCAGTTATCGTATAAGCCCCATTAGCATTTTGAAGAACTCTAGGTCTAGGTCTAGGTCTAGATTGAATTTTTGGCACACCAAGAACTTTTGTAAATTGCAATGCGCTTAAAATTTAGACAACTTTGGTTCTACTTTTTCGATTCAGATAATAATTGAATTTTTATGGAAACATTCCAAAGAGTATCTTTTTTTAATGCAAGCTAAATAACTTTTGATATTCTTGTTTCTACAAAATCAAGTATGAATACCGTTTCGTTAACCTCTTTTTGTAAATAGCTTTAAAAAGTAATTGTTTTCGTTTTTTTTACCAAAAGAGATCAAAGTGGTCCAAATCTTACAAAACACGAGCAATTCATAAAGCAATATGACTATTCACATATTGAAAAGTTAGCGATTATCGATTAGCGAAAGTTCCGCTAATGTGGGATTAGCGTTTAGCGTTTAGTGATTATCGAGCTAAAATTTCCGGTTAGCGGCTTTGCGATTAGCGTCGCTAAATTTTCGGTTAGCGGTGCCCACCACTGTGTTTAACATTACCCTGGAAAATGTCATTAAAAGAGCGGGGATTAACACGAGTGGCACAATATTCCAAAAGTCAGTTCAACTGTTTGGTTCCGCTGGCGATATCGACATTGTGGCTCGGACTTTTGTTAAGATGGCCGAAGCCAAACGGCTTGGACTGGTAGCTGCCGACAACGATACCAGCAGAGAAATTCATCTGCACATTATGACAGAAAATCGTGGATACTTTAGTCTCCGGAGAACGCTCCGATCGAGTAAAATTCGTCGCCGCAACCATCTACGAGACGCTGATCAGACCCGTAGTCCTCTATGGCCGTGAGACATGAAAACTGCTTGTGGAGGATCAACGCGCCCTTGCGGTTTTCGAGCGCAAGGTGTTGCGTACCATCTTCGGTGGCCTTCAGATGAAGAACGGAACGTGGAAAAGGCGAAAGATCCACGAATTGCATGAGCTACTTGGGGATCCATCTATCGGCCACACAGCTAAGGCTGGCAAGTTGCGGTGGGCTGTACATGTCGTGAGTATGTCGGACGGCAGCTTGGTAGAGATGATTTTTGAGACCAATCCGTCAGAGATGAGATGAAGAGGTGCACAGCGGGCAAGGTGGATCAGGTAGAACCTTTCGGAGACAATTCATCAGATGGACTCAAATGGACTAAATGAAAATCAATTTCTGGAGTGTTTGTATAAATTTTTGTACCAATGGTGCTCAGTTTTATTGACAATTGTACTAATTTAAGCACGGCTCGGGAGAGACTGTTAGTGTCAGTAGTTTGTTTACTTCAGTTAGTGTCAGTTTAGAATTGTTTACTTATCCGAGTTGTTTCATTATTTAATGCGACTTCACAACTTCATATTTGCGATTTGAAACGAAACTATAAGCGATATATGAATACACACTACGGGTTCTTTTATAACTTAATGCGACGTCATAAGTCAACATTGGCGAATTATTTCAGATAAATATGTGATGCTCGCTATGTATTCTTACGTGTCAGTTTATTAGAACATGCGACCAAAATCATTCCTTTTAATAAAAAACAGCGAACAGTAGCAATTATTATATATTTTTTATCCCTTTCTATTCATACTACAAGAAATAGTAAATTACAAATGAATTTCTTTAATTTTCAACATTCTTTTCATGTGGGCACACGCTGTAATATTTGGGTATCCATCCGGACTCGAACCTTGAACTTTTAGATTGTCAAGCGGTATTCATTCCACTCCTCCGTGGTCTCGCTATCGATAATCTCTAAGTTTTGGTAATAACTTTCTAATTTCATCGCATAAATTACCACGAGATATCGTAAAGCATGAATCTAATTAGATTTCGTATTGCGAGTTAGTTTGTAAATTTATGCGGGAATGTTCGTTGTTTATATTTCGGTTGAACTGCCATGGACGCTCGATGAGCTGAGTCAATTGTTTAAACAAAATTAAGTGATTTTGCCGTTTTCAACAACAATTGAAGGTAAGTTTTCAACAAAGATATGAAGCAAAGTAGTGCATAGATGATCCGAGTTGTTTGCAGATGTCCGTGGTTCATGTTTTTGAGAAGAAGCAACTCCGTTTAGCGACTACATTTATGTGTGATATTATGTAGTAATGCGGATGGTTTTCGATTTTCACGCATAGCCGTCAATGTGTAAATTAACTGCGAGTTTGCATTGGAGAAGTTAATTGGTGTGTCAATCGGGAGTTATTACCTATTTATCGCAAGAATTCCGCAAAACAAAGTTATATGCGATGAAATTGGTCATATAAGGTAATGATCTATCGTAGTACTTTGTGCGATGTAAGCTGTGCAAACATTAGCGGCATCTAGTTATCATAAATTCATTCCTTTACGGTGTTACGGTGTACAATACGATGTGATACATGAGATATTTGATTTTCACGTATAATCATCACTTTGTGAAATTAATAAGAGTTTGAAGAGATATGATATGAGCTTATCTGTATTGCTATGCGAGTACGTTACACATATCGCAAGAAGTTCGCAAAACAACACAATATGCGATGAAACACTTGCGTTGCTCATACAGCTATACGATGGTGATGTACCATAGAACTTTATACAAGGTAATCCATGCAATCTTATGCGATTTTTAGTTGTCTCGGAGCTGTCTGGGCTTGTTATCATTAATTTAGTCATTAACGGTGTTGCAAAATTATGCCTTTGGCGACTAAATTTATATAAATACGATGTGATATGGAAGATATTTGCTTTATACGTATAATTATCACTTTGTGGAATTACTACGAGTTTGAACAGGCACGATATGAGTTTATCTGTATTGCAATGCGAGTATGTTACACTCATCGCAAGAAGTTCGCAAAACAACACCATATGCGATGAAACACATACGTTGTTCATACAGCTATACGATATTGATGCACCATAGAACTTTATACGAGGTAATCCGTGCAATCTTATGCGACTTCTGGTTGTCTGGGTAGTTAGAAGCATTCTCTAAATTTTAGCTGACTGAGTTGAGGTTGCCCTGGTTTTTTTTAAAGCAAAAAAGTCTGGATCGAGCACATAATGATGTTCGGATAGGCGGTTTAAAAAAAAAATTACGTCAACGCACTTGGTCCATGACAGCTGATTTCTAGTTTCCTGGGCGTTCCACTATTCAAAGATCTTGTTCCACTGGGTTCAACCCATTGTACACTTCCAGCTTCAGCGATTTTTTGGAAACTGGATTGGTCGTAGAATTGCGCCAGATCGTGGCTCATTCTTCATCTACATACGCCATCCTAAACCTCACCGCCAAAAATGGTTCGAAGCACACGTCTTTCGCAAGTGGTCTTGGAAGTGTGTAGTAAATTCTTTTTTTATCTACAACACGCCTGCGAATTTCTCTCTTTCAGTGATAGTCTGTCGTTACCAGTGATCCGAGATACCCAAATTCATCCACCACCTCGAACTCATCTCCGTCGATACTTGGTCATAAACTGTATTCACTTTCAATCTAACTTTTTCTGCTTCACGCTTCAGATTGGTGTACTGTTCAGTAACCGGCTGGAACCGAAAAGGTCCACGTCGTCAGCAAATCAACGGTAAGAGATTTGTTGAAAATCGTGTCTCGCATGCGGAAGATTGCATGTTTCATAACACCTCCAAGCGCAATTTTGAACAGGAGCCAAGAAGGCAACTGCGTGTTTTTCAAGAGGCCTGGTAACGTGCCTGAAATCTACACAAACCATCGATCGTGGCCAAAATCAGTCTTGTCAGTTTCGCAGAGAAACCATAGGGATTTGATATTCATGACACTTTTGGAGGATCTGCCGTAGCGTACAGCTTGATAACTTGATAACTTCCCAAATCTTCTTGCTAGCGGCGAGAAACGGCAAATGGTAATTTGTGAAAGACCTTTGTTGGATGTACCGTGGAATCTCGGTAGCTCCTAAATTCCATCTTCTCGATCTTCTTGTATGTAAATTGGTAATTGGACTCCCTCCTTTCACTTCTTCGGTAACTGTTCTGTATTCCAGAACCTGACTGGTGCAGACAGGAAGCCAACCTGCCATAGCATAGGGGGCACTGCTTGATGGCGTCCTCAACTTCACCTTTTGCGAGTGTCCCTTATTTGCTGTGCTAACAAAGCCGTTCCTTGTGTCACTTTGATCTTTATTTTCTGTGCCATTCAGGTGTTTATCGTATCGTCCCTCACATGTTATGACTTAATTAGACCGGATATTACCGATTTTTCATGGGTTTACCTTCACATGCACTGACGAAGCTACGCATGCAGCATCAATCATAGTAACCCATGAGTCAGCAGAAAAAAATTGATACCGTAAACTGGGGTGACTTTGATCGCCGGGTGACTTTGATCACCGGGGTGACTTTGATCACTCTACCCTTTTTTTTGAATTTGTGATAAAAAGCGCTCGAAAAGCTTGATATTTGTCGTAATCTTCACTAATTATGTTTAGATATGTCTAAATTGCTACTATCCATGCACTTCCAGCTATTAAAAGAGTGTTATTCATGCTAAAATATTGATTTGAAAATAAAGTGGATTTTGAGCGATTTTTATTGCATACAAACAATCGGTTCAAGCAAATACAAAACAATAAGCTGCGATACGTAAAGTTTGTTTATTTTGTGCCCAGACTAGTTTTTAAGCTAAAAAAATGTTAATACTACGATTTTCATTCTTGCTTTTCTAATTTTTTCCTCAAAGGTAATGTTGAGTCCTAATAAACTCAATAGTACATTATATGTTTTTTTTCTCACAACAACCCAAGCATCACTTAACATGCATTTTTGGACTATTGGGTAAGCCATATTCCACGTGGACTAGTTTTTGGTGATTTTAGACCCCCTTTCCTCTCCGTGGACAGTCGTTCACATAATTATCCTAAAATTTTGTACAAATTTTGGACGCTCACATAATAGACTGTTGACGTGGAATGTGAATAACCCCAGAATTACTTTTTCATATAGATAAACTCATTTAAGTCGTTTTCAATTATTCAAACTTGGTAAAGCAGTATAGTTTCACTTCAAATTCATCAAAACAATGAAGTGATCAAAGTCACCCCGGAATGATGATCGATGTGGAAATTGTTGGGCACCTTCAAAAACAGCAGAACTGTTGCTAAACCTTTGAGGTAGTGACATGATCTTGCTCAATGCGTGCCAGTACTCATTTTAAAAATGTCAAACAATTTGGTTTTCAGTACATTCTCAAAATATTTAAGATATATTCAAAAAAGTAATCAAAGTCACCCCAGTTTAGGTAGCTCAATCAGTCGAACTTTAACCTTGAGGGCGAAAACAGTGAAGCTACCCCATTCAGAAGCGTGCGCGTTCAAGGAACGGTACCCCGCCGCGTCGAAAACGGACATCCTGCGGCACTTTGGGAACGTCGGATTCGTCCGTTCCGGCATCTACAACATCTTGGTACTATTGGACAAGGATCAGAGCATTGAAAGAAAGCCCGGTTCCGGACGACCGACGACCAAGAAGCGAAGGATGCAAAAGAGGAAGGCCGAGGGACAAGTGGTTACATCTACGACGAACATGGACATACATGGTAAAAAGCGGCAGTCCCGCTCACTTGGGTCGGAGCTGCAGGTAATGACGGAGCGGCAGCAGTTAAATAAGATGCTCAGGTCGATTTTACTGGCGAATCGCGACGTGGCGGTGGCGATGGACGGCAGAACCTATCTCACCCTGGATGGCAACGACTGGCAGGGCACTTCGTATTTTATTTCCCCCACGAAGGGAGTGACCTCCAAGTTGAGGTTCATTCCACACACCATGTTCTCAAGAAGGTGCTGCTATGACTAACAAACAGCGCTATGGGGCTTTCAAAGCCACTTTTTTTTCGCTTCGGAGTGGCCGTGAACAGAGCAATTTATAGTACGAAGTGGCTAAGTGCCTGTCGAAAGTTGCGACGTTCATCAATAAATACCGCCGTGTTCTGGCCGGGTCTGGCGTTGGCGCACTACTCGAAGCGATCATTGGAGGGGATGTAGCGGATGTGGTACCGAAGTCGGTGAGCTCGCTCAACGTCCCTATGCTGCGTCCCATGG
Organism: Wyeomyia smithii; assembly: GCF_029784165.1. Lineage (NCBI taxonomy): Eukaryota > Metazoa > Arthropoda > Insecta > Diptera > Culicidae > Wyeomyia > Wyeomyia smithii. The sequence continues at coordinate 45,357,381 of NC_073694.1, forward strand.
AGAATGTCCGGGCAAACCTGAAGCGTGAGATCTATTTTAACAATTTTGTCGCAAAAACTGAGGAGGAACTGATAAATAAAACGAAAAAAGAACTCAAAAACACGTCCACACGCATGCTTCCGTCCGCTATGGCGAATGTTCCGGCTAACTGCTGCAAGGCCGCCCCCAAGGGCGTAGTTTTTTTTGCAAGTACTTAATTACCCTCCATGGGAAGTTTAACAAACTCAATTATCTGTCTTAGTTTTTATATCATTTTCCCAAAAAGTTCTTTTTTTTAAATGCAAACGTTGTCGGATTCTTTATAGGTAAGGAAATAACTTCCTTAGAACACAGGCTACTGCTGTTTCAGGAGCAGACTGAGAATTAAACATTGAAAAAATAAACAACGCGTCTACGGTACGGCGCGTGAGGGCGAGTTACCCGACACGTGTCTTCTGTCAATCAATTTCTGATTCGGGCTGAGTTGTGGTGATCTCCAGGTGTACCAATACTACGCTAGAAGTAGGTATTACATGTGGTCATGTTCATGGAGGTGGTGAAGTCAATTGGACGAAAGTCTCTGTTAACATTAAAGAAACGGCCTTCAATTCTCAACTTTCACTTTTTGTGATCGATTGGCAACCTCTTAATCACGGGTTTCTGCATTTTTTAAGTAATCAGTTCTCACTTAACCCAGATAGCTCTTTGTGGTGTTATTTCAGAGTCAGCAACCGACTTTTGAGAGACACATGCAACTCGACGACCTACCGTTATCGAAGCGGAACGTCCTAGATACACTAAGGGAAGGGTAACTGGCTCTTTACATATAAAAAAGGGAAATTCATGCTTCAATTTATTTATTACGGATCATTGACGCAGCGCTGAACGAGGAACGTTGGGACCAATTGATGAACGACGCACAGAAGAAGAGACGAGGGACATACCTTGAAGATACGCGTTCCGGCCAACGTAGACTTGTTCTGAAAAATCACACGAATTACACGGGATGCCAGAAGTAGCACACGGCTTATACAGAAGCTTCGCCGCCGGGGTAGAAGGCCTCAGAGCCATGGTGAACCGCATCGAAAATCACGTGTCCGAGTAGCGATAAAAGTACCAACACCGGGGAAACGATTCCGGCCACTCGTGGCCAAATGGCGAAGTCCACGGAGGAGGAAATAACAATTAATAACAACAATTAACAAGAAAACTACATTACTTAACCTACCTTACATACTAGAACTCTACATCTAATATTTAATTTTACAACATATCTTTCATAGTCATTTCGTTTTCGCTCTTTCTCTATGTGCCTGTTGGTTGCCAAAATGTGTAGGTACTGTTCTCGTTGTGCCTTGACGTAAAATTAACACACTGAGCGCAATGAGTGTGCGAATGACAGCCTTGCCTGTAAGTAAACGTAGAAGCGACGAACCAGGCTAGCAATTTTTTTTCGGCCTTTTGAGCTGGCTAAAGGCACCAAAACTCACAGGAACGCTTGAAAAGCTATAATTTTTCATATTTTTCCAGTTTTTACAGCAAAACCTCTGTTGGCTCTGTTGGTCAGTGTAATCAATGTAAAACATTCAAATTTTAAGGTTTTTTTAAATCTGGTGCTATAGAGCTTCAAATATGTCGTTTTTACATGTTTTAATCCTAAAATTTGGTGTGATAACTCAAAAAATGTATATAAAAGTAGCAAGGTGACAATTTTTCATAATGTTCTTATGACAAAACAGGTTTTCTGTAAAATATTTCAATTATTTAGCTACCATCGAACAGCGAACAGCCTATCGCTTCTAATAATATTACGCTTTCTACAGAATCTTTTACCCGGCCAATCCCTCTTGGCAGTGCACAACAAATCCATATCGGAAATCAAATTAACACCCTCCTCGTCCTTCTGTAATCGTCAAAGCCGCATCGCTTTACAGTATAGAGGGCAGCCTGCGCTCTGTCTCGCCTGGAACTAGTTGGAACAAAATCTTGATCGCACTGTGTGGGACTGCCCCTCCGCAGCAGCCACCTGTCAGTCATGATTATCGTTGCTAATTTTTCGTAGAACACCCAGTAGCAAAAATCAACCGGCATTCGTTGGAAATTCATCATCGTTCGGGCTCAGCTCGGCAGCAGCGGCTTCCAAATAATGCCATGACTACCGGTCTGGCTGTCATACGTTTGACACAAAACGAGAAGCGCATCCCTATGTATGTGTGTACGCAAAAGCAGACATATAGGTGCGGTAATTAACGCTAATTAAACGTGCATTTTAGCAATTTTTCCTGTGCACACTGCTGCACAACGTGCGGTAGCGGGAAATTGTTATTTTTTTCTGCTGTCTTCGTCGCAATCCGAACAGATTGTGCGTTTTTTTTCTCTTCGACTAACATGCGATGGCTTCGTTGCCCCGACATCATATGACAGTCTGATAGCGTGTGCAGTGGCTCTCGTTTACTCAGGAAGGATGCTGGAAATCAACGCAGCTCACAGCTCAGCGGCCTCACGTTACGTTTCGCATCCAGCACGAACAGCCGTTTAGAGAAGAAGTTAGCGTTGAAAAAAAAAAAAAAAGACGAGCAGAAAAAGTTGTCTAACATATGTGACACTTGTGCACCGGCCGGAGAATAGGATTTGGAAATCGGAGAAAGAACACTAGCCACTGTTTGGGTGGCTTTTGAATCTGTTTTCATTCGTCCACGATTCCGTGCGACACGATGCAACTTTCATTGCGGTTGTACTCCACTCCATACCACATATGTACACACGTCCTACGTTAATAACTGCAATCGGTGAACTTTCCAAAGTTGAGATTTGCAGCAGCAGCAGCGCATCGTTTTGAATGAACGTAAAAGCATACGTTTTGAAAAAATGATGATAGTGCAAAAACCGTTTTTCTTTAGTGCCATGAATTATGAGCATCGCAATTAGAATCGCTGCGCTGCTGCACACATTCCCTTATTTCATGGATCTTTAAATAAAATAAATAATCCATGGTGCAGAGCCGGAGGGAGATATCCAGGCGGGGACACGACTGTCGGAAGGATTAGAATGCCCAGCCGCCAGTTTCCGTGCTAGGTACGTGTTCACTGCTAATGGCGACATTCATGGATGGCTGATTTGAGATGAGATTAAGTGCGGTTGAATGTTACGACTTAACCCAGGGAACAGACAGGGAATATGTGGTGTGCAAGCAGCGGATGCAATCGTAAGTCTCGTCCGGCCGGGAGGAAAGCCCAGGGAGTCAAGCACGGAAGCTGGATGAGCAGAAAGATCAGGTTAAATTATCCACGTTGATTGGGATGAAATGTTTTCACCTTACTACAAATGGCCGAAAGGATCAGTGCACTTGGAATTTCATTCGAGGTGTATTTGTTTGGAAAATTATAGCCTCCTTCTAAACAACACTGAAAAACAGTCCCATTTTAGTTTTCCGGCAGCATTATTTGCGCAGTTATTTATAATTAGCTCTTCCAATTTCTTGAGGGCCTAACGGCCAGCGGGTTAACACTCTAATTTCATGCTTTCCTCTGTACAACCCATCGTCGTCGGGGGTGTCTGAGTTCCACAAAAGAAATCCCGTCCTTGCTGAATTGCAGCTTGGAGTGTGTAAAATTTTGGACTACAAAGGAAAAGCACTTACGTAAAAGTGAACTACGACTGGCTGGAAAGGGTTTTTCCTTTCTTCACATAAAAATCTGTCCCCGGATCTCTGTGGCACTGTTTCGACTCTAGCACCCTTTCGCTCCGTACGGATCTTTTTCGAAAGACCAGACCACTCTGGTAGAGCAGAAGGGCAGTTCAAGGCCATCTGTAGCGACTTGCTTTTTCGGAGGCATTTATCCGCTGGGGGGTGGTAATCCTTCGTTATCATATTTTTCGCTCCCATGCTCGCAGTTTTATGCGTTTATATTTTGTTTGCCGTACTTGCCCATAAAGACGTTAGATTTAAAGGCGAAAATGTTTCGGAACAAAGAAAGCTGGCTTTCTGTGGGATAAGGGATTGCTGTAAGTGCTGCTGAGCTAGCAGCCCAGTTCAGGGACCATCGCTACTGTGCTCCATTGTATCGCACAGCTGCTGTTCCTGTAAGTGGAAATGATATTACAGGCCATGAAGAGCACTGGGGCAGAATACTGTAGCTCATGTGTGAAATATTATGTTATTCCGGAGAAAGATAATGTTGCTGAAATACGGCTTTCGCATGACAAGGAGATGTTTGAAAAATAAACAATCGCTGCTAAACAGTAATGTTTTCACATCGATCGAAATCGAGTAGGAAAGCAGCTTTTGCACACAGCTGGCCATCGTCATTTTACTAAACTTATAGGTACATGTAATTTAATTAGTACTGGTTTAAAGTCATAAACTGAGCGAGGTACGCTTGGTGAATAGCACCGACAGTGACGTCGATCCAACAGTCGAAAGGAAATCCAACAGATCCTGTTGTTTGTGCGGAAACGGAATTCTCCTCCAGAAAATCAATTTCAATAGCATTATTGGGTGTTCGGGTTGCTTGCAGCAGCAGCTCCAGAAGGCATCCTTGTTTCCGTAGATAACCGCTGCTGAGTTATGTACGGTACGTTTCCAGACTTGCAAGGAAACTAATTAAACTCCACTGGACAGGAGGATGTGCGCTTCGGGATGAATGCAAGATATTCGAACAACGCTAACGTTATTCAGACGAACTGCAAAATTACCCGGAAAGTACCTTGAAGCTTATTATTTCGCAGTTTCAATTGAATTAACGAATCTGTCTGTTATGAATTCCATTGCCGGAATGGTAATTCTCACAAGTATTCCTTTGCTAATGAACAGAATTGAAAGATGTGTATGAAAGCACTCTCGTCTTTCGATGATTAATTAGGTTCAAGTTAAAATCCGCTTTCCAAAATATGGTACAAGAGGCATTCCACTGGTATTAAGCAAAAAAATACTAAAGCCGCTGCTATCTGTTTTTACACATACCAAAATGATAATATTCTGGATATCCTCGCTCCCGTAATAACAACTTTTCGCTACCAATCTGAATGAAACCCAACCATGAATTTTTCATGAAACGAACCGACCAAATTAATCGTTCTTTGTAGAATTCTTTGTAATTTTTTGATGTATGAAGATAAATCCATGAAAATAATTAGTTACGAACCAGTGCTCCTATCCTAAGTATGTGGGTGAAACTTGCAAATCTCACCCACCCTCTATACATTTGTTTTTAAATCTGACAGAGATGTGGTAGCATGTGGATAGTTGTTGAGTTATGCCAACGATGCAAACAGCTTAAGGCGATTAACTAAAAGCTACTGGTTAATATTTCAGTTTCATCTGAGTATTCATCCACCTCATGTTAGGTAACGAGTGGGCCTTCCAGCTCGGATGTACCATTACGATTTCGTATTGTTCAATTATTTCGTGAAAATTTGGTGTTAAATCCGTGCATTCTTCGTGAATATCGGCTTAATGAGATGAATAATGGAGCAGTTCCCCTATTTAGAGTGTTTGATGATTTTACTGAATCCAATTACTGAATAGTCACTAAACTGTTCAATTATTTTTACGCCGATTTTGGAATTTACGCGTTTTTTACGTGCTGCGTATCTCCCGCGTAAAGAAAGCTTGGGGAGCATGAATAAATTGCGTTGCTTTTTTCAGGTTTACATGACCCTCTCTCACTCCTTCATCGTAGCATTTCGTCACAAATTTGCAGACCTGCCTGTAGATAAAAACGTAGCTTTATAACAACCTCCCCCCTCAATGAAAATTTTATTGCTGTTTTATCGAAAACATACGTTGCATTATTATAGAATAAGAAAAGACAAGAAAGTATCAAAAATGATACCAAACAGACACAAAAGTAACAAAACACATTTCTTTTTAAATATAATATTTACGACGTACCTTGGCTGGACCCCCCCTCTCCCCTCGTCACTTTTCGGCACGGTTCGTCACAAAACTGCAAAATGCCCCTCCCCGTTCAAAGGCAAAGTCATTTATTTAAGTTCCCTTGAAAGTATTGGTTCAAATCAATTTTTGAATAGATATTTGAATAAACCAAACCGAATCCAAATCTCATCAAAATCCAAACGTAATCCAAAAGAAATCCAATCAAAATCCAATCAACAGAAAACCCAATTCAAATTGAATCGTATTCAACCAAATACAATCCAAATCCAATCGATATCTAGTCCAAATTCAATACATATCGAATTCAAATTCAATTCAGATCCAATTGAAACTTAATCCAAACAGCAAACTCCATCCAATTCCAATCCAACCCGAATTTAGTCTAAATCCAGTTCTAATTCAGTCGTATTATCTTCGAAATCCAATCTAAATTCAATCCAAATCCAATCAAAATTCACTTCAACTCCTATCCAAATCCAATCTCAATCCAATCTAAATCCAATCCGAAATCCCTTTCACATTGAAACCAAATATAATTAAAATCTCAATCAAATGCAATCCGAGTCAAATCCAAATTCAATTTAAATCAAATCCAAATTCAATCCAAGTCGAATAAAAATCTAACCCAAATCCAATTCAATTCCAATCGAATCGAATACAAATTCAATCGTAACACAATTCAGATCCGATCCAAATCCAAAACCAACTAGGTTCTAATCCAATTCGCATTCGATACAAATCCACTATAAATCCAATCGAAATCCAATCAAAATTCATTCCAAATTCTATTCGAATCCATTCCAAATCCAATTTAACTCTACAATCAACCAAAATCCAATCTAAGTCCCATCGGAATTTAACTCAAATCCAATCAAAATCCGAATGAAATCCAAATTCAACTCAAATCCAATCCCAGTCAAAATCAAATTAATCCAAATCCAATCCAAATCCAATCCAAATTCAATCTAAATTCAATCCAAATCCAATCCAAATTCAATCCAAATCCAATCCAAATCCAATCCAAATCCAATCCAAATCCAACCTCAATCCAATCCAAATCCAATCCAAATCCAATCCAAATCCAATCCAAATCCAATCCGAATCCAATCCAAATCCAATCCAAATCCAATCCAAATCCAATCCAAATCCAAACCAAATCCAATCCAATTCCAAATCCAATCCAAATCCAATCCAATTCCAATTTAAATCCAATCCAAATCCAAATCCAATCCAAATCCAATCCAAATCCAATCCAAATCCAATCCAAATCCAATTCATATCAATTCCAAATCCAATCCAAATCCAATCCAAGTCCATTCCAAATCCAAATTCACTCCAAAGCCAATTCAAATCTAATCCAAAGTTGACCCAAACTAAATCCATATTTGATCCAAACCCAATTCAAATCTAATCGAAACCTAATCCAAATCCAATCCAAATCTAATCCAAATACATTCCAAATCCAATACAAATCCAATCCAAATCCAATTCAAATCCAATCCAAATCCAATCCAAATCCAATCCAAATCCAATCCAAATCCAATCCAAATTCAATCTAAATCAAATCCAAATCCAATCCAAATCCATTCCAAGTCTAATCGTAATCCAATTCAAATCTTATCAAAATCCAGTCCAAATCCAATCAAAATCCAGTCCAAATTCTATCTCGATATAAGTCCAATTTCTAATTCAGTCTAAATTCAAACCTAATCCACTCTTTAATCAATCCAAGGATAATTAAAACTCAGTACAATCCTAATCTTATGAAAATCCGATGTTCATCTTATCCAAATTTCGTATAATTCCAGTAAAATGAAAATTGCTTTGGAAAGATAGTAGAATTTTTGCCGTGACATGAAAAAAATAGAAAAACTTAGTGTGACCGAAATTTTCGCTTAAATCAGGTATCTATCTCTTTTATCTTTGTACATAGGAAAAAAAGTTGTACTACAATGTTGTTCTCATGTTTATTTAAAGCAACTTTAAGGAATAAGCTTTTTTTCTAGTTTTGAAAATAATTTAATAAGAATGGAAACACACCTTATTTGATCTAATTTTTTCATTTCAATCTGCACATCAAAGCTATCTCTGAACTAGTTTTAGGGCAATTTTATTTTAAGTTTTTGAAGTTTGTTTTTTAAAAAAATATGGCTTTTTCGTTTGATTGTCGTTTGTTGCTGGTTTTAATCCAGCACATTCGATTGTATATTTGACGGCACATTCGAAATGAAATTTATGTTATTTTTAAGGTTTGAGTAAACGTAATTGAAAAACATTTTTCAGTTTTGTTTAAGGAGTAAATGTAGCAATGAAGATAGAAAATTAAATTAACTGAAAATATGATCGTAGAAACCACGAAAAATATAGTTCAGCAGGTGGGACCCGAACCCATAACTTCCAATGGGTTCCAGTGGGTTCGTGTCCCACCTGCTGAACTATATTTTCGTGGTTTCTACGATCATATTTTCAGTTAATTTAATTTTCTAACTTCATTGCTACATTTACTGCTTGAACAAAAATTAAAAACAGCATGACTTTGCTTAGAGTCGAAAAAACAAAAGTACACTAATGTCGCTTTTTACGCGGGGTATACGTACCGCGTAAAAAAACTGCGTAAATTCCGTAATCCGCGTAAAAAATACCGCGTAAATTCCGGAATCCGCGTAAAAAAGCCGCAAAAACCCGCGTAAAAAAACCGCGTAAAAGCGACCTTAGTGCATCAGTATTTTTCTTAAAATTAAAACAATTGCCTTTAATTTGATCTCAAAAAATCAATAATCACTTAACGGGTATAAAATTTGTGAATTTTTTAAAGGAAAGTATATCGAATAAAAACGTTATTTATGGTCACCCTATATCAGAACTGATCGTTCAAAGAACTTCAATTGTGCTCAAAATTACAGGGCTTGATCTTTGTCGAAAATAGTCAAACCCGTTTTTTTGCTGAGTCATTGGGGTGACCAGCTCCGAAATAGGGTGACCATAAAAGACGGTTGTATTCGAAATATTTCAATTCGAAAAATTCATAACTTTTGAACCAGTTAAACGATTTTCGTTGTTTTTAGATCAAATAAAGTTTATAGTTTCCAGTTTCCGTACCGAGAAGCAAATCTGTGTGCTTTTGAATGTAAAAAAAATGAAATTATATAATCTTTGAAATGTTTTCAAATTGAATCTTTTTTTTTATTTATTTGCCTTAATGATATATTTAACCTAAGTTACATACCAATTATACTAAGAGAAAAGCCTTGCTGCTGCATTCCGACTCGGAGCTCGACCTTCTATTTATATTATACGCAGACTTCGCAGCCAACTGTTGAGTGTACAGGACTATTGCGGGGCTGGCGCTACGATCCTACTGACAGTAACAGTCTCTCCCGAGCCGAGAACCGAACCTACGTTAACTGGATTGTTATAACATAGGCCTATAGGCCAGCATCGTAGCTCGAGACCAGCTAAGAGTGATACACACATACACAATTATATTGAACATCTTAAAATGGTTATCTTCTACAAAAGAGACTCTGTTTTAAGGCATCTATCGAAATTCCAAAGTAGAAAAGTTCGTAGACGGTATTCAATTGAGCAACCATAAATCGAACTGCATTGAACAGCCCTTAGCTCACTCGGCTCGGCTCGTGGTACAGAAAGTCTCTTATGAGGAGTTGTCTTTCAGATGCGTAAGGATCCATCTGCAGTAGTATTGCAGGGCAATCAATTCATCCGGATAAGTGTTCAAAAACGAAAACGGATAGAGCTGTAGTTCGTCGCTGCTCAAGCGTTTTAAGTCCCAGTAGCTTACATCGAGCTTCATATGAGGGAAAGTCTGATGACTTATTTCAAGTAAGAACTGTGTAGTCAAAGATGATTGGATTCGGCTTGCGGTGAGATGATCACTTAGTGTCAACAGATTCTTCGTGTACAGTGCCTCGAACTCGTTGATCAAATGTTGTAGTTTCAGTTGTTGTAGCGAATATTTTCACATCATATGCGTGAAGTAAGCAACAGTAAGGAGAGTAGGGGACCTAAAGTGCTCCCTTGTGTAACACCGGAGAGGTTGTTAAAAAAATATAACTCTTCCAAACCAATTTCACTCAAAGATCTCGGTCCGTCACGTATGATTTCATCCGTTTTATGAGGCATATTCAAAAAAACATCATCAGTAGTATTGAGATATTGATTATATCAGCACTGCAAATCATTTGTCCTAAGAAGTCCTGGGGTCGTTCAAAGACAGTTGTGATGTGAAAATTGAAATAAAAAAGAGTAAAAATTGTGTTTAATTGGGTCATTTTAAAAAATAGAGAAAAAAAATTCTCTGCAAAGTTACTTTAAATTACAAAGATGAAAAAGCTAGAAAAAGCTAGAAATTTGGGCCATTTTAATTTTTAAAAATTTTCTAATAGGCGCTAACAATCTAACAACTTTGTAGAAGAAAATTTTTCTCTAGAGCATTACTATCGAGCTCTAGATCCAAATTTCCGCCCTAATTAGGTATCTGGACTATTCTGTAATGGTATCAACTCATATAAGATCACCCTACATTGCATAAAATAGTCTGCTGTTATTTTAAACTCGAGAAATTGGTTGGGATAGTCTTAATGGCTAATATTTTTAAGCTGATGTTGTCATTTTATGCCTGTTTCCGTTTTTGGCTTGTAGTGTTATTCTTTTGATATTTTTTTATCGCCTTTGAACGTATTTATTAGCTGAGTTATAGATTTTTTTATAATCCAAAACCAAAGAGACTTAACCGTTCAAATCAGATGAAAATCATGTTTTGTACTAAACATAGCATCGAGCAAGCTATACCAAAAACAAAGCTCACTCGCAAGGGAAACTGATCGGCAAAACGCAGGAATCCCAGCAGGGAAAAGGTGTCATAAATTTGATTCCGAAGCCATGTTTTGCAACAGGTAGAATGGCCATTATGGCTGTCGTTCTTTCGTCCGAGTGGACGGTCGGTCGGTTCACATGCCACAGCAAGAGGAAATGAGAGAGTCCGCGATGATAGACAGGAGAAACGGTAAAGCAAATCTCACCTTACAAAAGCAACTCAGGATCAGAGTCGAACCATCGTCGTAGGCATTATTGCAATGTGGTGGTAAAAATATCACAAACACACACACACATGTACATGCCAGAGAAGTCATAAAACGTGATAAGAGCAGCGTCATTCAGATACCGGACGGTGTTTCGAAGATTGTTTCCCTTTCCAGCAAACCACCACAGATATGGAATGTTTGGACATGCCGAATCCGTACAATAGCTTTCCACTGGGCTGCGAGACCGGTGAGAACTGTTGATACCTGATGGATTAGGCTGGACCGGTTGTGTCGGGGTTTCGTAAAGAAGCGATCCTATTTCTGGCAGCTTCAACAACACTGACCAGTCCACCGTGTTTGTCGGGCAAGCGAAATGGGATGAATATTCGAGCACTTATATAGCATTTTTGTTTTCCTAGGCTTTTAGCCAAACATCGTCTCTGTTTTTGATACAAATTTCATGGAATTAAATTAATTTTGACTCTATTTTCTTTTCATTTGGCGTACCGTACCACTGTGGCTTTCGTACGGTGACTGAAGTGCACAAACCGTGGCCGACGGGAATGCTGGTACTCTGGCTTTTTGCTGGCTGGCATTTTTCCTATCCGGATCCGGCAGAATCCGGCCATGATCCGCTTGAGCTGTGGACACTAAGAAGTTGTTGTTTCAGGCTTTCGCCATTATCCTGTGCCTGTGGTTCCCAGGTGCAGATGTATGAGCTGGGTAAACGTTTAATTTTACGTTTAATTTGGGTTAATGGTGTTTAGCTATTAGACCAACCAACCAACCGTGCATTGAGCAGCATTGGGAAAGACGGAGCGGTAAGAGGGAGACGATAAACTCCCGACTAGGCAAGATTCTTTCGCTAAAATACTCGAGTTTACGGTTTTAGGGGTAGAGCCGATTATTTTCGATGCCGTAAAAGTTTTGACAAAGGTGAAATGTGTGAATATTTCAGATTTCACCGTTCTGGGAGGTGTTTGGGGAAAAGGAAATTTATCTCGAGCCAAATCATAGCGAAAAGAATATAATCTAATCACCACAAACCTTATTGTCAAAATCATATTCCTCCAAATAATGTTTTTAATAGATCAATAACCTTTGATAGAATAGAATTATTAAACCTTTGATAGAACAATCACTTACAATCGAGTCAATCTTTTCAAAAATATAATCCCTACATTGGTAAGTCCTCAACGACAATAAACCTCCTCAAATGCATAATGTTCTTTCGGAATTAAACATCGTCCAACAAAAAACAAAGCACAACAAATAGCGTACAAATCAACAGCCACGCTTAATGCCCAGCCAGCGCAATTAATTAACATCAATTATACGAGTCAAATATTTAGCAATCATTCGAATAACAGTTATTTGCCTGTTCACCTGTTCATTGCTATTTTATTCATTTTGGGTGCCTCCGAGTTTCTCCCTTTTGCCAGTCGCGTGGCGTTGCTGCACAGATAAATTCCGGAAAATATTTTAGGCCCCACGATAGTCCCGGCTGTTGCGTGTCGAATGTTATTCGCGGAGGTTTTACATTTTTCATCGGTGGAATTTCCCCCTGGTACACTCCTTCCGAGCGGCACCTGTCAAATGAAGGGGCTGGCAGATGGTTCTGATTTAAGTTTTCATATAATTCAATTTAATTAAGTCGTTGTTCCAGTTCGGCGGCCCGCACCACCGGAGGGGGGCGGGCTTGATTTTTCCTACCGCAAATTATTGATGAATATTTCACGCAAGCACGAAATTCCGATCTACTGTCGTCCCAAGCGAGACTTCACGCCACAGCTGGCTCCCGGTTGTGGTTTAAAGCAACTCTGGAACTCTGGAAGAAGCGAGTGAACAATGCAAATTCAAGCGATGGCATCACATTTTAGCACATTAAGCGACAGCGGTTGGAATGGAAAACACGAAAATGACTGTCTGCTCTGTCAAGGCATTTATCAGGAGAATTAAGCTGTTTGAGTTTGGTTGGTTTTTGCGTTATGCTTGTTGAAAAATTATCTCAAAACTTTTTCCCCTGAAGAAACTTTGGTCATTCCTGTTTTATTCGCTTCCGCTGAATATGAGTCCACACCATTGTAAGATCCCATCAACCGCAATCAATTCACCAGATTTTCCTGATTGATTACAGTCTATTTCTGACATCTGATTCTCGGTTTCTCCCCGGATACCGTTATCCCGAAGGAAATAATTAAATGAAACTTCTTCCTGATTCTATTGGACCCCTTCGTTCCTTTTCTTACTTACACATCTTCTGCGCTGCTGCTGCCAATCTTATTTTCCGAACGCTGAGTTTCGAGCACCGCAAAAGGACCAAACCGATGGTAAGGCAACCCTTTTTTTGTGCGCTGCTCCACAGAGAATTTCCACGGACGGAGCAGCAGTAATTTAATTTCATAAAATGTTTCCTTCCATCTCATCGGAATTTGTTTGCCTTTTTCCACATCGTCTGCCAAGCCAAACACACAATTGCACTTGTGCATTGCGCCACCACACCGCCGCCGTACCGTTTGCACGATAAACGGACCAACTTGATCTTATCATTTGCGTTGGGGCTTTTAACCGGGATGTCACTGCCGCTGCCATTTCGGTTCCGTTTTCTTGTCCCGATGAATACAACGGCAACGACGACGACGACGACGACGATTCCCCATTCGCTCTACCCGTTTAGTCAGTCATTCAGTCAGTCGCTTAGTCGGGCAGGCTGCCAGTCCGTCCATCACAGCAGTGGCGGGAACCTACTGCAGCATAATCGCAACTTTTGACGTGATCGGGTCGGCCCTTTTTTTTTTCATTTTAGTGGATTTTACGAATTGACGTCCCGATGCAAGATAGGCTGGATGGAAAGTGGTACTTTTTTGTATTATTCATCGTTTTATGACAATGACCCTAATTTTAGTTTGACTGGAGTACACCGCCGCTGAGGACATTCCCGGAATGATTCCGTTTTGTGAATGAGAAGCGGAATTTAAAATTTGGTTTAAATGTAATGAAAAACGAAAGACCAGAGCTGATTTAGCATTCTTTGCATTCTTTGTTCTTTCAAAGTCAACTTAGCTAACCTCTAAAACGATAAAATTAATAATTATTTGACTTTCGCTTGTATAGCCGTGTACATGATCCTCCTAATGAAAGCTTTTGAACATAAGAATAAACTGAAAATCAGAAAAATGCTTTATTATGGATATATTTCTCTTGGGTTGTCAAATATCCCGAAATGTTCACCAATAGGAGTATCATCTTATGTGTTTCTACAAGTGGTGGTAAGAGCTTTCAAAAACTATCACTTTTCTATGTTCGCTGGATAACCATTGCGCACCATGATTTTGTGAAACCTGATTAAAACTTGGGCGAATTAGAACAAATTAACAAATTTCCAGCCGCCAACGGAGCCTGTGGAATACCTGGCGCACTTCCATAGCATTCTATCCTCCTGCGTTTGGGCCACCGTAATACGCAGAGGACCCCCTCCTGTCGTGACAAACTCGTGGGATCGAAAATGGATTCGATACATAAACAACACATTTCAAACCCGGGACCCGGCAACCGTACTCTACCGGAACAAGTGGAGATAACAGGCTCTATGGCATACAACCATACAAGGCCGCACGCAACAGGCAGAACCAAGATGAGATGGAACTGGAGGAGAACTTCAACCTCGACAGCGAACCGCTGGATGGAGGACCTTCGGTTTCATCACTAATCCTTGGTTCGCCTAGCATGAAAGAAAAGAGCACGACGGACTGTCTTCCCGATCCGGTGACGCAGCCGAAAGACAAAGGGAAACCTGTTTCATCCCGTGTTCCTGTCAAATCAGCCGACCAGATTGACCGCTTAGGTCAAGTCGCAAACAAGCGACAACGATCGACTGATATAGCGTCGCCAAACACGAGTGCTAAGGGCTCGAGCTGCAAAAAACCTCGGGACTTGGCATGCACCGCGGCAAATCAATTAAAAGGAGGAGACGGAAGTAGCTGGCTATTCTGGCTGGCTACTCATTTTTCTGGCTCGACAGTGACCACCGGGTCGAATTTTGATGAGCAACAAAGCCTCGGATCAAGACGCATGGCGTCACGTGACTCCACAGTGCTTGCTCATCGACTGTTCACGGAGAATTCTATCAACTGGGCACTAAGCTCTTTTGAGCCTAAGAAGTCATCGGGACCGGATGGCATTCTACCAATCTTCCTGAAAACCGGACGGAGTCCTCATGTACGAACTTATCAACCTTTTTCGAGCCAGCTTTACCCTGGGACACATCCCGGTCAACTGGCGGAACGTTAACGTGGTGTTCATACAAAATCCGGGCAAAAAAGATAAAACATCGCCAAAGGCTTTCAGATCTCTAAGTCTGACGTCAACGCTTCTCAAGTTGATGGAGAAAATTGCGGATAAATAAATCCGCAGTGAGTTTCTGAAGAATTTGTCCTTGCATAAGCATCAATATGCCTATCAACAGGGCAAACCTACAGAAACCGCTTTGCATTACCTAGTGACGAAGATCGAGAAGACACTGAAATATAAAAAAACAGCGCTCTGCCCTTTTCTTGATATTGAGGGAGCCTCCGATAACACGTTCTTTGCACCAATTCACAGGGTTCTATAAAATAAAGAAGTCGATAATACACAATGAGCTGGATTCGAGCAATGCTTTCGAGCAGGAAGATTACAGCTGCATTGGGAGATTGTTTGCCACAGATGAGGCAGTGAAAAGGTGTCCTCAGAGAGGATTTCTCTCTCCACTGCTATGGTCACTGGTGGTAGACGCTCTTCTCAATAATCTATCACAGTGTTCTAGACTAGCTAAACAGTTTATCTACCCCAACCTTGTGGTCATGCTTGGTTTCGCTCTTTGAATGCTCATTAGGCTATATTTTGTCGAGGAGACATAATTCGAACAAGTCATTACAATTTGTTCGAATATCCCGATATCTTACTAAAAATTTAAATATTTTTTCTTTTAAAACGAAATAAAATTTGTTTCCTCCTTGGTACGTTATGTTTTTGTTGCTAAATGTCTAATTTTATGCGAATAAATACTAACTTCAGCAAAATAAATTATCTCAAATTAACTCAGACTTGCTAATTAGCACTTCTAAAGGTAAACAAAGAAAATGATTTGAAGTTAAGTTCAGATTAGCTAAAACACTTTCAAAGGTAACAATTATCAAAATAATACATAATCCAAAATGAAGTCCAATATCGTTTGAAAGATTCTTTAAGCTCAGAAGAGGTCACATAACAAAGAGAATGACTGAAAACGCATCTAATACCGGAAATTTGAGTATACATGAGGGTCTAAATTACAAAATTAAATCCAAAATTAGGGTAAAGATAACCCAGATATGTTTCCAAAGATAAAAAGTAGTCCCTAATTAAACTTAAAAGCATTCAAATCAGGGCAAAGTAAATATACAGCTCGTTCTGCCGCATTATTCAAAGATGGTTATTTAATCTGAGAGCGCATAAAAATGATCCCAAATTAGACCGAGAATTGCTAAAAACTGAATGAAAATTAATACAAAATTGAGTTTCTTTCAGTGCTCTTGTGTTTTCGAATTCAATGATAAATTAAAAAAAAAACCAACTGACGTATATTGAACTCATTTCCTTGGCAGGTAATATAATATGTTTTGTTAATTTTTAATGATGTAATATTCTTTATGTAAGAGCTGATAATTTAAGAAACATGCATTGTGTTTAATTTTAGCCGGCAGCACTCTCTCAAAATTCAATGAATTAATTGTTGGTGTGCAAGCCTTGCTAACCTAACAAATTTTAATAAATGTATCTGGACTAACATTTGAAAAGGTCTGAAAAGTAATCGTGAGATGACTTGCCTGTGAATTTTCATTTAAAAAGTGATTTAGAGATAGATGGTCATCCACCTTTTTTTTCAGTTATGGTTTTAGATATGTCTATGAATAATTTATAAGATCAGGCAAAGTAATATTCAAGATGGAAATTGTTTCTTAAATTAATGAATATTAGTAGCAAGGTATGTAACATTGCCATATTTATAATTTCAATGATATATTATGAGATGCGTTAATTTTTATGCCCTAGTTGTTTATAAACAAACCTACTCGCTGACATTTTTTTCCAATATGGCCGATCCTGCTTTTGACATATCGTTACACCATGTCTTTATACATCGTGGTGTAATTATTATTTTTTATTGCGTTCAATCGAACTAACGCCAAAGACCTCGTGTCACTAGCGACCTTGTTTCAGCGAGAATTGCCCAGTTCAGGATTTCAAATTCATATTTGAATTTTTTGTTAATATGAATCCTACAACTAAAAGAGAGCACCGAGAAATTTTACAAGCCAAGTTTTCGGAAACAACGACCCCTTCGATGAGAAAGAAGAAAAATCACAGGTAACACTCACCAACCCTCAAACATCGTCAACCACCATATCCCCGAAAATTTCTTCACCAACGCAAAATGCGACTGAAATTTTGGTTTACTGTCAAAATTTCAATCGCATGAAAGGCCCTGCCAAAATGAAACAAATTCACAACAATCTTTTAGGCTCATCCTTTTCAGTCATATTGGCGACTGAAACAAACTGGGATGAAAGCGTCAAAAGTGAAAATTTTTTTGGAAATATGTTTAATGTATTCAGGAATCTTCAAGAGTCCGAAAAGAAGTCTGGCGGAGGAGTCCTCATAGCGGTTTCTGTGAAATTAAATTCAGAAATTGTTACGACGCCTAAATTCAAAGAATTCGAGAACATTTGCATAAAATCACACAAAGCAGGTGAAACACACGTATTCGCCTCTGTGTTCTTTCCTCCACACAACGCTAATAAAATTACGTATGAAAAGCTTTTTACTTGCGCAGAAAAAATTTTATCTTAACTACCTCCAGAAGTGAAAACTCACATCTACGGGGACTTCAATCGAAACACCGCTGACTTCATGTTGGACCCTGAAAACGAAAGCGTCCAACTCCCAGTCGTTGGAGATAACATCACTTTGCACTTCATGTTTGACGAAATTGCTAAACTAGGTTTGAACCAGGTCAACCATGTAAGAAACCATGATAATTGCTATTTGGACCTACTCTAAACGAACATCCACGAAGATTTCTGTGTGACCGAATCATTTAACCACTTGTGGAAAAACGAAAAGTTTCACACAGCAATTGAATATTACTTATTTTTACATGAATATCAAAGACCCAACGACAGCGAGTATGAGGAAGTCTTTGAATTAAAACTCGCGAACTATGAGAATATTAAAAACAAATTAAACTGTGTCAATTGGCTACAAATTTTTAGAGATGAAGGAAATGTCGAATCATCTATTAGCGCCTTTTACAAATTTCTGTACAACATCATCTCTCAAGAAATTCCATTAAAGAAAAAACGACGCCACGCTAACAATAAACATCCAGTCTGGTTTAACAAACAAATAAAAAATTTAAAAAATTGTTTGCCCACAAAACTTTCGAAAAACACAGTAGCAGTGAAAATCTAACAATTTACTTGGAAATATGTGATCAATTGAACTTTGCAATTTGACCAATGCATTTGAAGAATTCAATGCAAAAACTGAGCTAGAAATTAAGTCTTGTCCAAAGAACTTCTTCAATTACGTCAAAACAAAACTGAAATCAGACAATTTTCCATCAATAATGCAACTCGACGATCGGAGAAAATTTGTAATCTTTTTGCAAATTTTTTCCAGGTAATCTATACCATTTTTTCATTGAGCAGACAGTATGTGAAGTAGGGAGAGCGAAAAATAAGCGAACTGGAAATATAATACAGATTTGGAAAAATATACCGCATCATGACGGGACTTTACATACTGTCTGCTTAATGAACTTGCGTGTTAACGGCTAAAATCCGTTGTTAAAAAAATAGAAATTTAGTTCGAAAAACTATACCACATTATCTGAAGAAAATCGCGACCGCGATTATTTCGCATTTTATCCAGAATATCCAAGAAACGTTGGTGTCAACCAACTTCAGGTACAGGATGTTTTGCAGGGTCTGAGAAATTTAGATCCTTCCAAAGGACCTGGACCTGACGGAATACCTCCAGCACTAATGAAAAATCTTTCGAAGAAACTTACATCTCCTTTGTTCTGGCTGTTCAATATGTCGTTAAAAACTGGAGTCTTCCCAAATATATGGAAAAGCTCATTCTTGGTGCCTATTTTCGAATCTGGGCGAAAATCTGACATACGTAATTATCGTGGAATCGCCATTATCTCTTGCATTCTAAACTCTTTGAAGCTATTGTCAATGAGAAAATGTTTGCTCAAGTCAAAAATCGATTAACAGACAAACAACACAGCTTTTTCAAAGGCCGCTATTCGTTCACAAATTTACTTGAATTCGTAGATTTCTCATGGAATGCAATGGATAATAGGAACCATGTTGAAGCTCTCGATACAGACTTTAGAAAAGCATTGACATACCAATGCTACTTTTTAAACTGCAAAAAGTTGAAATTGAGTCTGGTCTCCTGAAGTGGCTTGAATCATATTTAACAAACAGGCAACAAATAATAAAATTTAATGGAAAGAAGTCAAATCCCATTCGAGTTACTTCAGGTGTTCCTCAAGGCTCCCACTTAGGACCACTTCTTTTTATTTTGTAAACGACATTTCCTCCATCTTCAAAAATATTGAAGTTTTAATATATGCCGACGACATGAAGTTGTTTTTAGAAATAAAAAATCAAGAAGACATCAATGTATTTCAGAATGAAATCCACACATTTTACATCTGGAGTAAGAAAAGCCTACTGGAATTAAATGTAAAAAAATGCAATGTAGTATTCTTTAGCAGAAAATTAACATCGCCCAAAATTGTAATTGCATTAGGAAATCAGAATGTAGAAAAATTCCAAACTTAATTTCATCGACCACTTTAATACTATCATATACAAGGCAAACAACATGTTAAGGTTTATCAAACGCTTCTGCTACAATTTTCAAGACCCGTACACAATCAAAACTTTGTATATTGCCTATATGAGGAATATTGTAACATTGTGTGGTCTCCTCGTCCTGGCTTACATGAATAAAGAATAGAATCAGTACAAAAGCAATTTCTACTATATGCTCTTCGTAAGCTAGGTTGGACCTCACATCGTCTTCCGTCATTTAAAGCTCGCTGCATCTTGATTTACATTCAAACATTAAAAGAACGGCGAGAGTACGCGATGGCTTCATTTGTAAACGATTTCGTTTCGCAGCACGTTGACTCAGCAATAGGGTGTCCCAAAAAAAATCGATGTTGAAAAAGTCAAGGTGCTCAGCCCTAAGTTGAAAGATAATGTCATTTATAGCATTTGTGTAGAACATTTCGACTTTCTAAAAAATTGTTTTCAGATTGCCCAAACGTGATTCATGAAAAAATGACTTTTTTATGCTACAAACCCACTCTTTGTACCTTTTTTTGATTCTGTCCGATTCCTACTTTTTTCCATATATTTTTTTTATTTTTGTGGGGTCATTTTTGAATATTTTGCATGGTTCGGTTCAGCATTGCATTCAGTTTTTTGACTCCCAGAGCCCATTAAACAGCACATAAAATTAATTTTTGTAATAATTTTCAAATAAAACCCTTCAGAACACAAATAAAAAAAATTTGGATCAAGAACTAAAATTTTCATTGCAAAGCGGGATTTACAACGAAAATTTACATGAATAAAGGTACTTGATGTCTTATCGGAGAGCTGAGATATTAGCATTTTTATACGTGACTAGCTGACCCGGCAAACTTCGTCCTGCCTATTTTACTGTTCAATTTAATATTTTTAAACATTTCAAATTCATTGATTCCTTACGATTTGTTTATATCGTTTGAAATGAATGGTTTCATCGGAATGACAATATCCTCGACTTTTAGCTTTTGTACATCACCTCTATTCCGGAAATATATTGGGTGCATTTCAGTAATTTTCGTTGTTTTCTGAAAGTGCTCATCTTCGGATACAAAATGGTGTCCAGGGTCAATGCTTGGCTTCTTTACATCATTTCGATTAAGAACATATCCATATGTAGTTATATTCGGTTATTTTCGGCTGTTTCCCAGAAGTTGTCATTTTACAATTCAAACTGGTGTCTGAGGTCAATTTTTAGCTCATTGCATCATTCTGGATCCGGTGATACTCGGTGATTTGTAGCTTCATAGCATCATATCAATTCCGGAAATACCCATATTGGGTGTTATTTGGTAATTTGCCACTGTTATTCAGAAACCGGAGGTCGCTATCTTGGATTTCAAAATGACATTAGGAGACAGTTTTTAGCCTCTGAGCGTCATTCTGGTTAAATAAATTCTCAAATTTTGTGGTATGTGGTCATTCTCGGCTGTTTTACAGACACCGGAAGTCGCTTTCTTACAATTTAAAATGTTGTCTGAGGTTGATAGGTCGATTTGTGGCTTCAGTGCATCATAACAATTCCGGAAATACGCATATTGGGTGGTATTTGGTCATTTGCCGGTGTTTTTTCAGAAACCAAAAGTCGCCATCTTGGATTTCGAAATGGTATTTGGAGACATGCCAGAAGAAGGAAGGGTGCCGAAACATTATAGACATGTTTGTTATGTTAAATGGGCTCTGTGAGTCAAATAATTGGATGCGATGCTGAATCAAACCATGCAAAATATTAAAAAACAACCCAACAAAAATCAAAAATATATGGAATGATGTTGGAATCGAACTGATTTGAAAAAAGTGCAATAGTGTGGTTTTGTAGCTTGAAAAAGTAATTTTTTCATAAATCAAGTTTGGGCAATCTGAAAACGATTTTTTGAAAGTCGAAATGTTCTACAAAAATTATATAAATAACATTATCTTTCAATTTAGGGCTGAGCACCTTGACTTTTTCAACATCGATTTTTTTGGGACACCCTACTCAGCAGTAATACTTTCTAAATTTAACTTTTATTCGACAATTTCGACACCGTAGCATATTTGCTCTTAACCATCATCGTACGGAAAATGCCAAAAATAGACCTATAAATAGTATGATGAATTCTTATAATCAACACTGCGTAGCCATTGACTTTACGATGTTCCGATATAAACTGAAACAGTATTTCAAGTCCTTGAGGCTGAGGACACAAAATTAATTTGTTTTTTATGTATAGTTAAGAAACTAATGTAACCAGTCTTCATATGATTGACGAAATAAAAAAAATTAAGATTTGAATAAATATTTGAATCAATCTCCTAAAAGCCATCTTTCGACGACTTTTCTCTATCTCATGTCATCATTGATATACAGTAAAGTCCTTTTTTCGCGGGTTGCTTTTCTCCATTACTCAACATCGGCACAAGATATCGGCCTTATTTTGATCATGTTTTCCGTTTCAGGCCAAGAGAAATCATATATCCGTTTCCAAGAAAAATCACAATTTGTTGTGTAAATACTGAAAATTCAAAATGTTGCATTTTGGTCACTAGATTGACCACTATCGCACTCAAACGAGGTTTAAACATTTGAGGACGGTTTTCTCGGTTTATTTTTAACTTTTAACTATTTTTAACTTTTAATTTTCAACTCAAATTTTAAACAAATCTTCCTTTACGCGGTCCAATACAAATTTGGAACGCACCCTCCGCGTAAAAAAAGACTTTAGTGTTTATTCACTCATAAAAAAACATTGGCTCTTTTCAAATGTCAGTCCAGATAACTTTTTGATAAATCCAGAATGTAGCGTTGCTTAGTTTAGTACGGACTACACACCCACAAAGGTTTAATAGGATTCTGGGAGGTTGCGGTCAATATCTGGTCAGGTTGGCAACGAATGCACCAGTTCTCCATACAATACCATAAAATGCTCTATCACACTTTAAAATAAAATTTTGTCATTTCACATTGAGTTATCCAACCGGTAGTCAGAATGACTTTAAGAAGTTTATTTACGACCATATCTCGATTGGAGAGTAGTTTGTACCTGGAATAGAAAAAAAAGATGGTGATTAATTTTTTCTCACGTCAGTTAGGGATAAAAAGTTCAATAAGGAAACTTGCAACAAGATCAACAAAGTGTAATATTCTAGTATTAAAGGCTATTTCCCTCGGAATAACATTGGTGTAATAAGTAGAAGCTCAAAATTCAAACTCTTCTGCTATCTCAAATGGAGGAAAAGAGAGTCAGCGGATCGTTCTGCGTAGAATGAGTAACATTTCATTTTGGAAATCTGGCGGAAAGACAAGTTTTCTAGAGAGCTGCTCATGAAAAGATCGGCAGTCTCGAATTTGTGTGCGATCAAATAACGGAAATTGCGTACAGATTGAATAAAAATATTCGCAATTAATGTGTGATTCGAGAATATGAAAGGCTAGAGTAGACAAATACTCAGCAATATTTATGGAGGTAAATTTTGTAAGTTCCTATATATCTAAATATTTTTGAATATATTTCTTGGAATCACAGTACGCTAGCATTATTATTATTAATATTTTAGTCTTAAGGAATTTTTATCTAACATAATCATGAAAGTCATATTTTTAAACAGACAGATCTGACAACTGTATTTGAAATACAACTGTAGCGTTCACCAAATTCGAAGTCATCCTTAGCAGGAGTGGAGGTACATGTCATAAAGATAAAGGCTTTATTTATAATTATTATTATTGAACCATTATAGAGGAGTAGAAGTCCTTAGAGCACGCGGACACGCGGACGCGAGGCTCCTCTGAGGGGCCGCGAAGCTCTTGGTAAATTTGACAATGGAGTAAAATTTCTTTCTAGATATCTCTGTGAAATTAGACCTGCAAGACTGAAATACGCAGCCTAGTATTGCAAAACTTGTTTCTGCAATTTTTTGGTGGGCCGCGAGGCTCTCTGTGCTTCGCAAAGGGGGTCGCGGAGCCCTTTGTGTTCAGCAAAAGGGGTCGGGCAAACTACTATATGAAGACAAGTTCAGTGGGTCACGCCATGGTGAGTTTCCCAGAGTAATTCAGATCAAGAGTTTTTGAACTCTTTTGATTCGTATACTCCAGGCCAATGGATGTGGAAGCCAACTTAATGAAGCATTTTCTAGGATGGGCGCACTGAAAAGAACTATCAAGTTTTTAAGCAGAACGAGTCAAAGAAATCTTTGGCTGTTTTGGTTATAGTCCCCAATTAACAATAAGTGTTAGCAAGACGGCGGATTGTTGACTGTCAAAGGAGAGTTTCTTATCTAGTATCATACCCAAGTCATTTATCTGTTCAACCCTGTTGAGCACAACTCCACAGATGTGGTAGTTAAATATTATGGGCTGTGTGTTCTGCCAAACCGTCATTACAGAGCATTTAGGAATACAGTTTGTAACAATGACACCATTCTTCGAACATATCTAGCAATTGCTGCAAACGATGACAATCTCCTATTCACTTCAGGACGAAATATAGTTTCAATTCATCCACGTCACGTCTTTAAGTTTACATCTATAACTAAGCGAAATACGGACATTATTTAAAAATATTGTGAACAGTAACGGTCCTAAGTTGTTTCTTTGAGGTACACCGCTCAATCTAAAAAACGCTCCCAATTTCACACAACCAAGCAGGTTTGTATTGCGCAAAAACAGACGATAATCGATTCTGCCGAATGCGGCTTTCAACATCGGACCGTCCTGGAAAAATCGAATTTTTGTGCTACCGTCCATCTCTGTCTACACTTCACGGCTTTCAGCAAGAAATTAGAGATTGATATGTTGCATCTTCCAGCTGATCTCGGGGTACGATGCTGGCCTAACAAGCCAGTCGTCGTAGGTTCGAATCTCGGCTCGGGAGAGACTGTTAGTGTCAGTAGGATCGTAGCGCTAGCCTCGCAATTGTCCTGTACACTTAACAGTTGGTTGCGAAGTCTGTGTACAATAAACAGAAGGCCGAGTTCCGAATCGGAATGTAGCACCAAGGCTTTGCTTTTTTTTTATGTTGCACACTTAATAATACAGGGGGTTATGGAACTCACTTAAAATCCTTTAAGGGGTGATAGAAAACCCTATTTGATAAAAAAATCCTTCTACGCGTATGGTCAAAATTTACCTACTGCAGAGTTATTCACTTTTTTCAGTTTTCGGTTATGTTTACCTTTAACGAGGTTTAGCACAAGAAGTGTGACAGCTAGCTCCATTCTGTTGATTTCATTGGAAAACTGAGAAAATTTCGTAATAAATAGTGTCTTGAAAACGTCGAGTTAGAGAGAGTAAGAAACACTTGAAGAGGAACAAATGTGAAATCAAATGTTTTTTGAGACTTCAATTTTCTCTCTGAAATTTGTGATAAACGTGAGTTTTGTTGTTAACCAAATTAAACATTGAAGTCTACTTGTTGTTGTTTTTTTATTTGACACCATGCATCTAACTCTTTTAGTTTAGCTGCTGTTTCACTTTAAAAGCAGCTGTGCCTTCATTTAATGTAGGAAGATTCGCAATTAACTAATTCACAGGTTCGGTCAAAAAACTATAATCTTTCATATTTCCCCAGTTTGAACTCTAGAGCAAAACCCTTTTTTGACCAGCCCAGATTATAACCAAGCCAAATACTATCAGATGTTAAAAAGTGTACAAGAAAAGTAGTTTTATAATAGTGGAATTATATGCTGCGAATTACTCAAAACTGTGTTATCGTGAAAGTTAGCTATAGAGCTGTAACTGATTCCCCCATCAAACAACAACGATTGTATTTTTTTGGTTGTTTTATTCTAGCAGCTTTCATTCGTTTCATTGAATTACTTTCAGTACCTTGTCAAGAGCGGTTCACTTAGTCGTAAAGTAGCTTTTATTCTGAAAAACAGGTTCAGATGATACTTTTTCTTTTATTAGGGGTACCAAGTCAAAAAAACTTATTGAAAACAGCAAATTCTTACGGAATTTTCATGTAATGTAAGTATATTAAGAATCCATCATCCACATTATTGCTAAGGAGTGAGCTGAGATCTCCGAGCGCGACTCACAGAATGTTTTGTTTTTCTATTCAAAGGATTGAATTTGATAGTGTCATTCTAGACTGACCTTGAAGCCAGCTCTCGAGAGATCAATCGCTCTTTATAAATTGATTGATGTCTAAGTCTTACAGAATCGAGTTTAAAAACAATTGCAAACTGATGATCAGACTTGGTTTTCTCCTCCGGGCGACTGAAGAGCAAGGTGTATTTAACACTTGCACTACGCGGGAATCAAAGGACTCCGCGCGCGCGATTCATTTACTCTACACCTGACAAGCAACCGCTCACTCCTATTCTTTTTGCACGGGAAAAACGAATCGGTTACACATCAGCAAAAGAGAAAGCCGAAGTTTTACACCTGAAACCGAAGTTTCGCTCCTCAAAGCCGAACGATGGCACGCGGCGTCCGTCATATCATTGCCATGGCTAGTGTGATTGATTTTCAAAGCCAAGTAATTTTTCCCAGCATTCAAAGAGACGAACAAATCAATATCTCAAGCATTTTTCTGCCTGACGAGACGAGCCGACAGTAGCAAAATGACTCCGGAGATTTCCTGACCATAGCGCATCGGGCATAACATGTTGAGCGCAAATGCAACTGATGTATTACAATAAATTTGAATATGAAAAATGGATACTGAACTCTAATTAGCAGTTTTTTATAGCCTTTTGCAAACGACCGCAGCTTTTCTTTGCCAGTTCTTCGCATCCTTTATTTGTTCAAGATGTCCTTTTCTTGGATCCTCAGGTCAGTGTGACCATTTGATGGTATGGATAAAAAAAGTGACAGTAACTAAGGGGTAAGCACCTATGGTCCACGTTGTTAGATGCTTATCCACTGGAACAACAGTGAATATTCCTAATTGCTACTTATTCCAAACCCTTTTTCAAAATTTCAACCAGATGAATCTTATTTCTAGGATCTTATTTCTATTCTTATAAAGGCGAAACGAATTAAAACTAAGTCTAGAAACTAAAACTAGCATGTTCTTTTTTTAATCAGCGGTTCGACTTGTTGTTCGATGAGCACTCTGTTGCTTTTCAAGTACCGTCAGCCAGGATCAGATTGTGCCAGTGGGGGTGAGATTGTGTCATACAACCCGTGACTTGGCGGCCATCTCTTTCGGCTCAGAAGACTAGTTTTCCTCGTTTAAATATTAGAGGAAACTTATTCAAGAAAGTTGGGTCTTGTGATCGCCATGAGATGGCTGACAAACAATGGGTTTGTATGGCACAATCTCACCCCCCACTGGCATAATCTTACCCCGGTTTACGGAACTCATAAATCAGTATCATTCATGTCTTGTTCCCTTGATCCAGCAAACCACAAACTGGAACATAGGTTTGTATTTCTCAGATCCTGAGAGTATCCGAAAGTAACGATCCGGCGCCACTGAATTCAGCATCACCAAAACCGCGTGCTCATTGTCATGATGGTTCAATCCACAAACGCAATGATTACTATCCGTGTGCTCAATTTGCAGTAGATGCCTAACCCGTAGTGGAAAGCAGAGAGCTACCAGTTTAAAGGCGTATTCTGTCGAGAAAATTGTAAAAACTCACTGTAGGCAATTGGTCTATCATCTAAGCCAAAAAACATTCTGATGTTCCCGTACGGAGGGTGCTTTGAAATTTTCAACGATGAAGAGCCTGAATAGAACTGAGACTGTCCATGAAGATGAAATAATAATCCGTGGGCATTTTTTGCGACGTAGAATCTCTGTAATACTTTTGTTTCCTAGTCATAATCGCAAAAAAATCAACTACTCAACATGTGTGACTGAACAATTTTTTCCAATATAAAAGTAACATAGCGTTGGTTGTTAGTTTTCCCGTTCGACTTCATTCATCTACACGGTGCACCCGCCGTGTACTCGAGAAATAACACACGTGCACCTGCGAACTAATGCGTGTTCACGGCGTGCGAAGAAAATTCTCTTCGCACGAATCGAGAGAAATGCCAAGTCTGCTGATGATGAGACTCACATCTTATGACCAATTGAGACGCATATACAAAACGCGCTAGCAAAATCAGCCACTTCCCCGCCGAAAGTTTTGCATTCATATTTTGTAACTTCCATTGAATTTAGCAATTCGCATTCGACAGCCTACCGCACCGAATAATGTTCCATTGACAAACCAGCAGCGTGGTGACAACGAATTGTCAAGTGTCTCATCCCAGGACCTGTCGGTTGACTTTGCACATACTTTCCCGGCCACCGCTGTCCGTAGCATCGCTTCGTAGCGCATGTATCGATTGACACATTCCTGCATGCTTCGCTTGCGGCAAAAGTCTCAGGTATCGACAATCATTCTCCTATTTATTGCACACTCAAGCTCAAAGGCGCACAGGCCGGCGCGGGTTTGCCCGGTAGCGTAGTACTCGTCACCCTCGGAAGGCGTCCTAAGAAGAACGCGAGTCAAAGTTCTGT
The DNA here is from genome assembly GCF_029784165.1 of Wyeomyia smithii. Classification (NCBI taxonomy): domain Eukaryota; kingdom Metazoa; phylum Arthropoda; class Insecta; order Diptera; family Culicidae; genus Wyeomyia; species Wyeomyia smithii. The sequence continues at coordinate 45,385,657 of NC_073694.1, forward strand.
AAGCAGATTATTGTTTTTTTTTGCGAGAAAAAATATGCCCCAACAGTAGTAGTAACAGCACCACGTGCTTGACCGGTGTGCTTCATTGAAGCTTACGTAGTGTGGTAAGCTTCTGGTTTCTGTCTCGGTGTCCTTTCGGCTGTGGCGTGCTCCTCTCGGGTGCATTCCAGCCCGTAGGTATACGTACAAGCTGCTGCATCGCCTTCTGGGCCCTAGAGCTCGTTAGTACAGGGGACTTCAATTTCCCTCAAGTGCCCTTTCTGAACTGTCGCCCCGCTTAAGCTTGTGTTTCGACCGAATCCTGAAGTGTCCCCCTTGTTCGCTCGGTCGATCGGTTCAGTCGTTTATTTTATTTATTCTCTCTTGTAACACTGCCTTCGTGTGGCGGTTTTGGATTTTAGCCAGCTTGAAGCCTGCAGTCGTTACTTCTCGTCAAGGGTCCTCTCACGGTTCAATGGCTCCCGGTTCTTCGCCACAACAGCACTGATCGGTTTGCCAGAACAAGGAGGAACGACAGAAAAAAAAACACTCCGACGGAGCTAAAGCCAAAGACCAGTACTTTCCCGCGATGTGTGTCATTTAAAGCCAAATGTGCAAGCAGGCAATAAAAATGAAATAAAGCAAAACCATTGCCAGGAAGAGTGGCGGAGGGTATAGTTTGCCCCAGCCATGGCGTGGTCACACAACCGACCCCCCTCCCTCCTCGGTTGCTGCAGGTTGCAATCCTTCGAGAGGGGTGGTTGTCGTCATTCGAGAGCTTATTTTTCGCTGTTTTTCTTCTTTCTGGCAATATTTTTAGGTCTTCCTTTGGGCGTGGATTCATTCCCCGCTTTCGTCACCTGCCGTCTTTGGAGACGGCTGGCAAATGGTAGATATAAAACTTCGTTTTCGCCTTGTTTTGTTTTAATGCTCGAATTATGGCAATAAATCTTAATGAAGCATTTTTTCTGCTGTTTCGCGCGAGTTGTGGTGATCGGCAGCCAAAGATAATATCGATGTGGGGATTATCTGTGAGGCTGGTCTGCGCTGGACATTTCCCCCCGCAATGGGTGCGGTATGGCCTACAGGGCTTACGGTGACGATCGGTTGATACGGTTAGTAAGGCGCGGCTAAATCAACAGATTATTGACGGGTGAATGGCGATTTGTTGGTCAATCGTATGCTGTTTAACTGAATAATACAATTTTCCTGGTGCAAATGTGTAAAACCGATTTGTTTAATGCCTGGATCTGATAACTTTTGCTTCCATAAAAAAAAAAAACTTAAATTCGAGTTGGAACCAAGAGAAGGGTCATACATTATAACAAACTGAAAAGATTCTTTGGATTTGCCATTCAAATGATCGAATATTTGACGCTGTTCTGTGCTGTATCCGGGTTGAGGGAAACAATTTTCGTATTTCACCTTCATCATCAACTTGACAATATTAGCGTGTTGATATACTTCGTACAGCTCGTGATTCATATGCCTGTCTCAAAGAGTAGTAAGATTCTATGCTCGAAGACCCCAGGAGCTCGCGGATCAACCTCCATCCACGTCCATGTATCATGTCTAAAGAGCGCCACCGGAAGAATAGGCGTCCTGTAGAGCTTGCAGATCTGTTCGCTGCTGGACCTTAGCTGGTTACACAACCCATAATAAGCTTTCTTCGCTGCCGCAATCCGCCTCTTCACCACGCAGCTCAACTCTTTATCACATGTTATACATGTATCAAGTTAAATAAATTCAATGACCACTTCGAAAGTATCACCATTGAACACCACTCCAGTACTAAGGGAGCTCGTAGCTTTTCAGTCAGTTATAGAAGCCGATATTTGACAGGGTTACTAATTAGACTCGGTCAGAAAGAGCAGGTATAGTCTCTATACAGACACGTGTACAGGGGGAGGTAAAAGTATAAACATCCGTCACTGTCCACGGTAACAAAAGTGCCTTCCGTTCCGTTATAGTCGTTAGAGATGTAACAACAACGATTGTAACACTTCCTTCTTCTCTTCCCTATCTACCGTAAAGACATAGCCGGCGCCGTTATCGATTTATACAAAGCGGAGGCTACTGGATCGTTGTACGTTGAAGATAGTAAATTAATCACAAATTAGTCTTCTTACGATGGTTCATTGTGCAAATCCACTAGCTTAGATCCATCACGGAGGAGCAACTACGAAAAATGCGGTCATCCAAACTCATCCATTACCACAGCAGTACCAACGCCCGTAGAACTACCACGCTCTCTGCCAGCCACCATATACTTCGTGTTCATGGTGAGACCTATTTTGCAGCTTATTTATGTATGCCGTTATGGTCTCATCCACGGCTCTACAATTAATACCGATGATGTCAAAGTCGTTCACAAAGCCTAGAAGCATATGACTTCGTGTTGAGAGGGGTGCTTCTCTGCACACCTGCCCTTTTAATAGCACCTTCCATAGCTAGATTGAACAACAAGTTCGAAAGTCCGTGCCCTTGCTCCAGATCAACCAACATCACAAATGCGATCCACGATTCACCAATTCGCCTTGACACATGATGCGAAACCGTCAAAAGTCACACGTATCAGCTGAATCAGTTTTGTTGGGTAACCATGTTCAAACATAATCTATTACAGCTCGTTGCGTTTCACCAAATCGGACGCCGCCTTGAAGTCTATTAACAAATGATGTGTCCGCATGTTGTGTTCTCGGAAACGCTCGAAAATCGCACTGGTATTCATCAATAAAAGCTGCCTGCAACCGCTTCAGTCTGTGTAACGGAAGATGGTTTCATTTGCGAAATTGAGGAAAGTTATGCCTCGGAAGTGAGTACCCCAATTCGATGGTATCTGGTCATTTTTGGCTGTTTTTCGGGCACCGGAAGCCACCATCTTGAACTTTGGAGTTGCGTTAGGAGTTGATTTCTGATTTCCCCACCGGCACGGGCACGGGTCATCATGGCTCTCATCTTATTGGTAAGGCAAGTAAGGAAGCTACCATCTTAAGCTTCAAAATGACACATGGAGTTGATTTACATATTGCCCATATGCACATATTATTAATCATTTTATGCTGTTTTCCAAGAACTAGAAGTTGCTATCATGGATTTAAAAATTGCGTCTGGTGTCAATTTAAAGTCTCTGGGAATCATTCTGATTCCAAAAATTCCCATATTAAGTGGTATTTGTTAATTTTGACTGTTCAACAGAAGCCAGTAGTCATGACCTTCAACTGCATAATAGCGTCTGGAGTTGATTCCCGGTTTATGAGTATAATTTGTTTCCAGAAATATTCATTTTGATATTCAGCCATTGTAGGCCGTTTTCCAAAAATCGGAAGTCACACATCTTGAACTTCAAAGTACAGAACCACTTCTATATTCATCTCAACACTTATATTCATCTCATCGCCCCTATTTGTCCAATTCACCGTCAAGTTTTACTATATCAAATATCATACCACCCTGCGGTTCAGTCGAGTGGTCGGAAGTTTTACTTTGAAGATAACTAGTAAAATTTGACGCAAAATTGGACAAATAAAAAGACAAATAAGATCACAATTTTCCGCATTTTGGTGGACGCTTAGCTAATTTTACAATCGATTGCTGCAGGAATTGAATCCGTTGAAAAATGACTGAGCTGTTAGTATTTAAAATTTTACAAATTTCGTGGCGCTTTTGATGTTATTGGTATTTCAAATTACACCCTTATCGCAAAACTTTTTCTGTAATACTTCTGCGTCAAGAGGTGTCTCTTCGCAGTCAACTCAAAAAAAAAAAAAAGATTCACAATCGACTGATGAGGGGACTTCTTAAAATAACCTTATGCTTCTATTTTTTTGGAAGTAGTTATTATCTATATTTTTGTTCGAATTTTCGATCCTCATGTCTCCACTTTTAATCGAAAATCATAAAGTTGAAAAATACATAATATGCTTACAATGAAAAGCGTAGAGCTCTTCAAAATAGCTAGCAATCGCAGTATCCGCTTTCTCTTGATTGACAATTTTTATGTTCTTGTGCCATATTTCAGGGACGAAAAGGGTAAATTTATTCTATTGATTTTGACCTATGCAATAAAACTAACGAGGGCCGGTGCATTATTTTGAGTTTTGATACAACATACAATATTAATCCCAAAAAACTGATGTTGCCGTCCAATCAATTTTGGTGTTAGTCGGAGTTGAGTTTTTCAAATGAAAGTATTTGACCACCTGATCATCTGTTTATCAAGTAAAGAACTGCAGAAATAGTAGGAGGTTGTATCCAAGACACGACCGCATGACTGACGTAGAACTACGCACGCTATCAACAAATGCTTTGTTGAGAGTATTTCAATATTGAGTCGTAAAATCTACTATTGCCTACATAAAACCCTAAAACACTTCATTACTTGTTTAATTACCCCAAAAAGAGCAGTTTGCTGTTTGAAATTTTATATGATGCTGATCGTAATCTTTGTTCTGCCCCGACAATGGGGAATAAGTCACTTTGTTAACACGCACTGTGAAAGCTGTTTCCTCTGGCAGTAAATCGGACGATCGCGACAGAATTTGATTGCTAGGATCCAGTACAGAATGCTTACTTGTGTTGTTGTCAAAAATTGATAACTGTTGGCTATCCCTAGTTGGCCAAGCATCTCATCATCCACACGAATCCCTCGGCTGATCGACGAACGATCAAACAGCGATCAAATCTGAACTGTCACATCTCACTGATCGTCGATATCGATGACGCAGTAATGGTGAGAAATTAAAGAAGAAAAAAACTCAAGTTCATTTAGAACCGACCAAGCATGCTTGACTCTCGTGCATCACAAATTTCGTGAATTAAAATTTTATTTTATCTCTTATGTTAGCCCTAATTTCTCGTTCTTTAGCCTAGTATTGGTAGATTATCGTAGCTAGTAAGTATGAATAGGTGAAAGTGAACTTAAATCTATAGTTAAACAAATATAATCGCTATTCTAGAATTCTGCTACCGCAACAGCTTATAAACTAACCTAAAATTACCTCATGCAATTACCAACTATACGATCGATTTATGCTTCTATAATCATCCGAAATCTATATAAATGAGGAAAGGGGACTAAACGTAAGTAAAATGCATCATTATCTGAATGCTGGAAAAGGTCCTATATTTTTCCTGTGTTCAAGAAAGGAAACAAAAGTGATGTTTCAAACTATCGGGGGATTACATCGCTTTGTGCTGGGTCAAAATTGTTTGAGATTTTGATCGGTGGCTCGTTGCAAAGGATTGTTACGCAATACATTTCAAAGGATCAGCATGGCTTTTTTCCTGGTCGCTCAATTAGTACAAATCTAGTTGAATTCAGTTCTTTTTATGGAAAATGAAGCACAAGTCGACACGGTGTATACTGACATTAAGGCAACGTTTGACCGCGTTGATCACAATATACTGTTAGTCAAATTAAAGCATCTTGAAGCTTCTACTACCTTCGTCCGGTGGTTGAAATCGTTCCTTGAAAACCGCTATTTATCTGTAAAACTAGGGAACGCAGAATCTCGCGGTTTCTGGAGTACTTCAGGCGTACCTCAAGGTAGCAATGTTGGACCTTTACTGTTCTCACTGTATTACATCGATGTCTGCTTGGCACTTCCTTCAGGATGTAGAATCGTGTACGCTGATGACCTAAAAATCTACTTCGTAGTTCACTCAGTTACTGATTGTATTGAGTTACAAAAATTGATTGATATATTCCATGAATGGTGTGTTTGTAACCGTCTCAGTATCAGTGTTGCCAAGTGCTCCGTAATCAGCTTCAGCCGAAGAAAAGCCTCTATCGAATGCAACTACTCTATTAACGGTCAGGATATTGAGCGAGTAACGGTTGTAAAAGATCTCGGTGTTACACGATCATTACAGCAGTATCATTTCCAAAGCAAGCAAGAACCTGGGATTTATAATGAAAATTGCTGATGAGTTCCGTGATCCGTATTGCTTACGAGCATTGTACTATACTCTTGTACGCTCTATCCTTGAAACAGCGGCAGTTGTTTGGAGTCCTTATACTGGGCTCTGGACTCCACGAATCGAATCGGTACAGAGAAGGTTCATCAGATATGCACTTCGAGGTCTCCCTTGGACGGATTCTGTGGAGCTTCCTCCATATATAGATAGGTGCAGGTTGCTGGATATGGACACATTAGAGAAAAGAAGAGATGACATGCATGCTGTATTTGTTGCAAAGGTGCTTTGTGGATCAATAGATGCGCCATGGTTTCTAGCCAATATCAATGTTAACGCGCCCTCCAAAAATCTCCGGACAACTGACTTTCTCAGAATCCCTTTTCATCGGACTGCATATGGTCAAAACGAACCAATTACTGCCATGTGTAAAATTTTTAATTCCGTATTCCATTTGTTCGACTTCAATATTAGCTGTGAAACGTTCAAATGTCGATTGCGTAGCCGAAGTTCTTTTTAATTTGTTAGTTTCTAGGTTTTATTTTTTTCATGTAGACCCTGTTGTCCAATGATGCTAAGTAAATAAATGTTGAATAAATGTTAAATGAATGTTCAAATATATTCCACACTAATTAGTACTAAATCATGCAACTATAACTATGACATGCACTTAAACTATAGACCTTTATGGTATTCCAACAGTGGGGGAATGAAGAAACTCTGACAGCACACACCGAAAAGAATAGACATGTGACCAACCGGACAAGTGATATGTTTGAGCCGGAAGTGAATTCGGAAAGCCAGTTGTTACTGCTTCAATATGCTGCTGCTACTGTCAAGACATGCTACGTTACTGTCAATGTTGGACTGTCCGTCCGGTTCAACTTCCTCCAAAAATATGTAACTATTATTACCAGGAACACTCATTTATAGCCGAAGGCCCCACCTTTTTGTTAAGTTTCGCCACATTCTCTCATCTTCTTTAAACGAAAAATTCCACAATTCGCAGTTAATTTTCGTATCCAGCGAAAAAACACCGATGGTGCTCTCACAATTAAGAAGTTGAATATCGAGCGATTTCTTTTGCCCACTGTTGCATGTTGCATCATGTTGTAACTGAGCCACTGGGCGACGACAAAAATTTGTTCATGCTGGTTGATTGAATTGACTGTAAAGTCGAATTAACAAGGCAGTTATTTTCACACCTAGTAAATTGAACCACCGTGGCAGATTTTGATTGCTAGAATCCGGCACAGAATGTGTTGTTGTCAAAATAAAGCAAAATTTCATGGTTGGGAAGAAGATTGAAGCCCTTAACTGGAAAATCGAAACGTTTGCTGCTACCACACCTGCTGCTGAAATATGTGATTTGTTTATGCCGAAAGCAAATCCGGAAAACCAGCTGATACTTCCGCAATCTGCTACGCTACGGCTCATAAGGTATACTATTCTGTCGATTTCTCTAGACCAACCAGAAAGGCAGCTAGCGACCAATCAGACGATGTAATTTTCGTTTCGAAAAGGCTTGACAATATTCAATAGTACAATAACAAAAAACAAAAATTAGAAAATTGAGAAAAAAAATTACAATAGTTCGCACAATCAAATAACATTTTTCAGCATTTGGGTAGATGCGTGTACAATTTTCCAGTCGATTGCTGCAAGACTGAATGAAATCGGTTGAAAACAAATTGATTTATAAGCATGAAAGAACAAATTTGGTCCCTTTTCTGGTAATCGTTTCGTTAAGTTCTACATTCAAACTGTATATGACAGATCAGCTGTTGAGCTTTTGCTCTGACAGTACCAATCTGACACTTACAGTATCACCCTAGCTGGGATTCGAGCATTGGTTACTTCTTTTCAAGATCAGCATCGCACCTCGAGATAAACTGAAAGCTATAACTGCACAAAATAAAAATTCCTTATATTGATTCCTTGACCTTATTAGCCCATTACACAATTTGTGAGTAACGATAAAAGGCATGAAATAAAGTTGAAGAAGCTGTGTATAAGACACGATCGGAATTATGGCAGCCTGTATTATGTCAACATATTTTTGCGATAGGTGGATATCATTCCGGCTCCGACAATACTAAAATTCGACAGATCTTCAGATCGTCGGCGTACATGAGATGATAAGTTTTTAGGCGATTAATCAAGCCGTTCACAAAAAAAAAATCCTAAAGGACCGAGGTGGCTTCCTTGCGGCACACCCGATGGTGTCGAAAATCGGCCAGACTCAACGGACTTATATTTCACGAAACCCCCGTTTTCAAGAGCGCAGCCACAAGATAACCCTAGCAGGGATGCCAAACTTGTCTAGCTTTCTTAGTGCTAGTTCGTAACGTACTTCATCGAAATCTTTTGCAAAGATCCAGTTGGACACTATCCACTTGAAAACGTTTTTTTTTTTCCAAACTAGAGTTGAGGACGCTCGCAAATGCCATAAGGTTCGTGGTAGTCGAGCGATTCTTACCAAATCCGTACTAGTGTTGAGATATTAAGGGATCAGCGGCTGTGTAGAATTTATCGTGAATTCAAGAGTTCAAGAGTTAAGCCAGACCACAGAGAATCGAGATTGGTGCGACAGTAGAAAATTACTTCTGATAGAGAAAAGTTAAAAACATGGCTTACCGGTAATGCAAATACCTCTGCGAACTAGGACCTTTTGACGTGTTAAGAGATTTCAAGGCGATGGTATAAGTTGGAGGTGGTTGGTGTGTATCGTACGACGACAATAAATTTGACAACTCAGGTGAAACGGGTGGAAGGTTAGCGTAGATTTGGAAGAAGCGGCAAAAAGTTTGCCGCTTCTCCAACATCATTACTAGTTGTGCCTTTGTAGGTCAATACAGAGGGGGTCGATTGTGTGCCTTTTCGGCTTTTGAAGAAGCAGAATACTCATGTTGAGTAATATTTGGCCATTTCAGGTTGTTTTCCAGAAAACAGCAGCCACCACATTGGATTTCAAAATTGCATCTGTGGTCGATTTCCGGCCTCTATGCATTATCCCGATTACAAAAATACCCATACAAGTTAAGGTTTGCTCATTTTATGCCGTTTTCCTGAGACTGGAAGTTGCAACTGTGGATTTCATAATTGCATCTAGGGTGTTTCTGGTCTCTAGGTATCATCCCAATTTTGGGAGTACTCATGTTGAGTGGTATTTGGTCATTTTGACTGTTTTACAGTCACTGGAAGTCACCATCACGAAATTGTAAATGGCGTCTATTGATGAATGACGGTTTCTGGGTATCATTTTGATTCTTTTTCTTTTGATTTTGGGCCGTATAAATAAATAAATAAATAAATTTGGCATTATACTCTTCATTGATTGTTTTCTTCTTGAGAGCTATCCAATAAAGTATTCCACGCGCATCCCAGAAAACTGATGCCCAAAACAGATTTTTTTTTATTTTAGTCAATGTTAAATAAGTGAAACAAATGGTTTAGGTTGGTTTTGTAGTGATTTATCCCTTTCCGACCGGGCCTATATAATTGCGTAGGTAGAAGGTGACTTAAACCAAACCTTCTCTCTCGCTTTTGAACGTCCTATTCGTTGTTTTATTTTTCCCACCGCTAGTGTCAACATCGCAGCTGCTACGAAAAATAAAAAATCGGAGCAAGCAAGTGTTTTTATATAGGACTTGCTTCGATTTAGGTTTTGTTATCAGTCATTTTTTACCTACACAATTGTGTGGGCTTGGTCGGAAAAGGTTATGGTAACGTAGGGTGGGGAATATATTTCAGGTAGCTTATGGAGCCTCCTATGTATTGAGACGAAATACTCAAAAAGCATAAGGTAAAATACAAACACAAGTATATCAAGTTGCCCACCTTTTTTTTCTCTATCAGCACTCGTTATCAGATTGTAAAACTGATTTAGTAAACTTTCACAATAATCGCTGAAAGAAATGACTCAAAAGAGCTTAAACCGAAAATAAATTAATAAGAGCTTCAGATTCTATCCCAAAGATTTCAGAACACACATACAGGCGTTTGCAAAGTGTCAAAACGAAGTCGATGCTCTACGTGCTTTTCATTAAACAACAGGATTCCTTTTCTTCGTCGGCAAAATAAATTATTCAAATGCATTCTTAACTACTTGTTGACTTTCTACACCTAATTTTCTCGCATTCACAAATATCTTTCAAACCTGCACACAGAAATCCTAGAATTCATTCCACGGATTTACAATCCAAAAATTGACCAGCTTTCAGTTGAACTAGGACAAGTCCTCGACAGAAGAGAAAAAGAAACTGTAAACGTAAACAGCAATAACCTGCTTCCAAATTCATTCATGCCGTCAACAAGAGAACTTGCACGGAAAGTTGGTCCTCCTTGGCAACGTTGACAGCGCTGGAAAAGTTGCCAAACACAGAACGGAAGAAAAGTGACTTTCGAGAAAGACAGAAAGAAAGAGAAGAAAAAACTAGCTCTGAAAACTACTAGACTTCCCCCGCCAAACAGCCAACTTAAGTAAAGCCCCCTCCCCCCACCCACAACACAATCACGGGAGCAGCGAGGTAGAACTTGAGACATGAAAAGAATCAGATGGAGAGCGAACAAAATAAAACTTTGCACAGACTTGATGTAGCCTAGGGCGAGAACATGGACGTAATAGTAATAAAGATGCCGGAGGCAGGGACAGCCAAAGTGTTTATACTTTTCGAAGCGCTTCGAGTTTATTAGGAAATGGAATGACGCTGTACTGGCTGCAGGCGCATATATCAAGTAAAACATTTTGCCACGCACTCACCCAAAACGAAAATATTTCGGATGCCACAGAAACCTAAACCGAGCAGGGATTCCATTTCGCATTCCATTCACATTTTCCTGGTGACAACCAATGATGATTCAATCTGCGTATATACGCGAGCGGCGGCGACGGCCGACCGGCTCTCGGAAGTTTCGATCGTGCGAACAAAGCACATCTCAGACCCGGGCGCGCGGCATAAAATAATTCCGATTTGTAAATCACATCACATTCCTCTTAATTACCTGCTTTGACGTTCGTCGTTGCCATCATCGTCGAGGCAAAAACGTCCAGTGCGTGATGCCGTGACAGAGACGGGAGAAAAATGTGGTCTGCCGCTACGCATCTTACACAATACCTTTTCCGAAGGTGATAACGATGGCAGCAGGATCGGACGGCGCGGTGGCTGTCGGGCTTTTCTGTGTATATTCTAGTCACATCTGTGTAATTATAACGAGCAGAATAACGACAGTTAGTCATTGGGATGTCACGAGCACGATTTTGTCGCTCAGCAGTAATGATAAGGAGGAACAATTCACAGCGACCGCGCGCTTCTAATGATAATGAAGTAAAACCCAAAGCTCAGACCAGTCGACTCCGACGGACCACGAAACCAGCCGCACGGTACAAAACCGGGTTCGGTAAATGTCCCGGAGGGGTTTGAAAGAAATGATGATGGAAATGAGAAGACAGATAAGCAATGGGTGGATACAAATTGAACCATGATTCCTGCCCCACTTTGCGCTCATCTGGCTTTAGGCAAATGATGAAAAATTGCACGTGTGCCTGTGCGCTGAAATATGAGGTTGTGGAGGCCGATCGGAACGTTCCATAGTCCCGTACAGGCAATTACTATGAGTCATTTAGAACTCGAACGAAAAATAAACGGTGCTGTGTTTCAACTGTGCTGCTTGTTCGCAATTTTTTCTAACAAATTACGGTTTGTACTTTCGAACATCTTACAAACCTGCCCAATTTATCGTCCACATCGGGCACTTGGCTTTACACATCGATCGGGCGGACTAATTCATAAATTGCAATTACTACTTGTCTTGTTGCCTTCCCATATGTGGAATTTGCTAGGCAATGGCTCTCACAGTTGTACCGTAATACTGGACTAGAGAGCGTACACCTAACGAACCGCACTCCACACTTTCCTTGTGCGGTTCCCCCCACATCGTGAGACCATTTTTCCGCACTATTCGATTTATTAGCAAACTTCGAAGCGCTCAGCGGCTGATCGCGTAAAGCCACCAACGAAGCTTGATACCTCGAATCAACCGGTTGATCAGCGGCAGTTTGTTCACCGTGCTCTGCTTTGGATTTGGGCGAGGGTGAGGTGACCAGGCACCATGTTCTCTCAGTACCTTTTCAGCCTTGCCTCTTTTCGTCCGCAACGCTGTTGCTGCTGCTGATTAATGTATCTAATTTGAATTTTCCGTTTCACAGGAGAGTAAGGCAAAAAAAAAAGATGCAAGCCTGATCCGGCCAGCAATGTTGGAGCATGGCTAAGGCTATGGAACAATTCGAAAACTCCCAATCGAACTTTAACCTTTCCGCACATTCCACTGTGAGTATTATAGCTTAAGATAGCGGATTGCTGAGTCGGTTTAGGCAAGCAACTTGATATATTTTGCTGTTTCACTGATAATCGAAAATCTATGGGGATTATGATGATGTGGCTGCATCCTTTTTCTTCGATTTCGATAAAATATGACTCAAAAACACCTCCAAAATTAGATTATGTTTTATAAATAAAACCACTGTTTCATTTATTTATGTCTTTCTGATCTATTGTTCTTGAAAAATGCATACAATAAATGTATTGATGTACTAGTAGAAGTGAATAATTCATACAGAGAAACAAAAACGAAGAAAGCTTAGATGCCGTTCAAAGTGTTCAAAGTAGAGCTATGGCGTCTGTCACTCGATTTGACGCGTCGCTTTACTAACCGACGCATCGCCTTCAGAATCCGAATCGGCTAAAGCGGCAAATGAAAGGTTTCACCGCCATCTTTTTTTTAAACAGTTTTGCGTGCTAATAGCACAAAAATTGACATCTGAAACTGATGTTTTGTTAACCCAATCTGGACGGTGCACAACAGTAAACAGTGAATGTTTCCACCGGTCCGTGTGCTTACTTCAGGCATATATTTGATTGGCATTTTACAATCATTCCATCAGCTGATTTTTTTACTGCCGCCGCTCGGGAGATGACTGCACTCTGATCTGATTGTAGATCCGGTTAATCCAAACAAACACGGGCTCGCGACGGAGATAACCGTGGCGGAGTGGGCGCGCAATTCACCTCTAGGGAAAACATTCAAACAAAACAGCGCTGGTGGAGAGTATGACCGATGATTACCAGCCTCGAAATCAAACAAAAACATCTTCTGCTCCGACCGGGATGGATTAATCTGATTGATTTTGTTTTTTTTTTCTTCTTTTTCAAATAACGTTTGACGTTTCTGTTCTGATGGTAAACGGGGAAGGTTTAATTGTGCTAGTGTGATTGAAAACAGTATGGTAAAAATGGCATTTGTGTGATTGCAACTGAAGGTAGAACACCGTTTGATTTGCGATCGTATTTTGCAGAATAAATATTTTTAAAATGTAAATCAAACTTTTAATGTTTACTGAATTTATACTGCGTTACAGTTTACGGAAAATAACCTGATATCCTACGCCTAGCATTAAACAAAAAACTTACAGCTATTCTATTTTTATTGTAGAACATCAATCATAGCGCTTCAGGTAATGGCGGTTGCTATGGAAGTAAATTGTGATTTCGAGTTTCAGTTGTTTCAAAATGTGCAAAAAGTACTCGTAGGGTGGTTGAGTGAACAAGTTATTGCGGATTTTTCCCCGATCTCCGGGGGGTGGGAAGATGTAACTGCGAACCATTATTTCATTATTTGATCATTTGACGCAAATGGTTTAATTTTCATTTGCACCAAAAAAGGCAGAAAATTTTGTTGCTATTCAATCATTGTTCAATATGATTTTTAAACAGTCCCACCGCTGTTGGGACATTGCCGACCCCTCATTGTTCGGTGCGTAAAACAACTCCGTCATCCCAGTCTCCGAACGTCGGTCGGTCGGTCGTGATTCATTATCTCACATTGGTTTGCGGGTTCGCTCGCTTCTTTGGCTGCCGCCAAGCGGCAGCGTATATTTACTTCAATTATTATGGTTTTCATCATAAACAATAAACTCAGTCGAAGAGCAACCAGGCAGCCACTTAGAACACAGATAACCTCGAGTTATTTTGCTTCTTTTTAATTATTTTCCTCGCTTCGTTATCTTTCGTGAGAGGCGACTGCTCATGCCGACCCGCCAGCAGCAGGAGCAGCAGCAGCATCAGAGTAGCTCAAATGCACACGTACACACGCCCTTCATCTGCCTCATGGCTCCCAAGTCGAAAACTCTTGACTCTTGCCGGCAGTCTCTCATCCAAAGGCGGCAAAGTTCGTGCTGTGAATCATAGATCATAGTTTTGTTTGGTATTTTACTGCCCTCACCCATCTTCCGCAACCGCAAGACAGGCAGAGATACAAACAAGAGCCACCTCACTTTCATTGCCCTTTTTCGGTTGAGGCTCCATTCACAGGACACACGGGCCCCATATCAGCTCCCGTTTGCGGTATGACGAACTACGGTGACTGATTAAACCGGAGTCTGCTGCCTGCAACTGACCACTCTTTGTCAGAATGACGACGACTGCACTCGGTGTAGTTGAGTTAGAGCGACCGATGGTGCGCCACAGCATTTCATAGGAAAAAAAACTTGAACCCAACAACAATCAAGTAGTAACGAATGCTCGGGGTCACCCTAGGCCGAACATATGCGGGAGACCACAAACAAAGCCCCACTGAGGGCGGCACAAGATAAAAGATACAATATAATGGCCAATGATTTTTCCGCACAATCGCGGCCCGACGCGTTATGAATCGGTAATTGATTTTTATCTCGTTTTTAGGACTTGTTGATCTGCTGCAGCTCTCGTGGCTTAACACAGGCTTGCAGCAGCGGCGCGGTGGCGCAATTAGAGTTACGGGCAAAACTGGATAGTAATTTTGCAAAAAGAAAAATTGAAACACACAATCAACCAAGTGATACAGATTGATCTTTCTCAAGCTATTTTTTGTTGATTGTATTCAGGCCAGATATGTAATAATTTATTCTCGAACTTTCGTTTTGAGAATTCAAAACCGTAAGTTTACTGCTTTACTATACCGACCTTATTTCTTCTGTCAGTATCGCAAATCAAAAAGCATTAGAGAGGAAGCAATACGCTTTCCTGGCAAACTTCGAGTGAATCAGAGAAACGAGTAAACGAAATAACTTTTTAATTTGGAACGGTAACTGAAGTATTTTGGAAAATATTTATATACTGTTGAACTCAAGCCGACATTTTATCCTCTCTGAGTTTTTGAAGCACCGAATTGTAAATGGGCCCGGACTTCTCCTCTGTGCTTTAGATTCCTGCGGATTGATTGAACGCACTCATTAAACCAGTCTTTTACAAAGGCCCACTCTCAATACCTGCTAATCTTAAATTTAAGGTACAAAACCATCTCTCGTATGTTTCGCAGAATGAAATCGTAGCCTTTGTTAATGACTATCAGCTACGATTTATAGCGGACTAATTATTCCCTTTAAACCAGAAACCAGACAAGTCCGAATTGTTGTGGATATGCAACGAATCTTCGGGAACTAAAGAGAAATAGGGGTACCTAGGGTAATAAGCACCGTTGAGGCAAGATGCACCTCCTCTGATTTACAATGGAGAAACATTTTAATAACAAAATAATAATTCTATTATTTGAATCTATGTTTTCTATAGTCACCCTGTCAATTTGGCAGCACTGCAATGTCAGAAAATGTAAATAAACACAAAAACAAGTTTTCACTGCATGCGGTCTAATATTTTGCTCAGCTGATTTAAGTGTTTTGAAGCTCTTGAATTGTTGTTTTTCACCAGTGACAAGTGTTATTGCAGCGAATAAACGTCGATCAACATATTTCGTATAAAATATCATTAAGTTTCAATGCGCATTACCGTTATGTAACCAAAAACATTCTGTTGTTTTGTTCGGGGCATAACGCTTCCTTTTGCTCGGGGCAAAAGGACTCTTTATAAACAAACTTTTTGCTAACATTTCATCTTGTTTCCAGCAATGGTCCGCAACTATGTCCGGAAGTCCAATCGGCGGTTTTGGACCGTTGAACAGCTTCGATCGGCGCTAAAGGCAATCAAAAACGGGTGTACGGAATTCCAAAGAAAACGCTCATCCGCTACTTGATAAAATCTAACAATTTATCTTCGCTTCCACGTTTGAGAAGCTTCAAATCAGTGTTTAACGACGAGCATGAGCGGCAACTAGTCAATCATATTGTTAGCATGAGTGAGTGTTATTACGGATTGACCCAAAGAGATGTTAGAAGTTTGGCATTTGAATTGGCCGAAATGAACCAGATTTCACATTCGTTCAGTCAGTCGGAAAAGTTAGCAGGTTATGACTGGTTAAAATGTTTCTAAAACGCCATCCAAATCTTTCTTTACGGTCCGCGGAAAATACTTCTTTGGCAAGAGCCACAGGATTCAATCGCCACAGTGTGCGCAAATATTTTGATCTTCTTGAGGGGATCTTCGCCGAGCATCAATACCCCAAAGAATTTGGAACATGGATGAAACGGGATTTTCCACGGTTTGTGATATGTAGTGCTTGACTTTCAAATGACGATAATTATACATAGTTTTTTTTTGCAGGTTCAGACAAAGCTACCAAAAGTTTTAGCAAAAAAGGACAACATGAAGTGGGAGCCATTTCATCCAGCGAAAGAGGTGTAAACACTACGGTGGTACTGGCCATGTCTGCTTCTGGAGCATATTTACCACCAATGTTCATCTTCGCTAGGCACAGAATGAATGATGCTCTCAAGGTCGGGGCCCTTGAAGGATCAGTGTTTACCGGTAATCCTAGTGGTTGGAGTATTTGACTACCTGTTCCAGCTGGTTCGACCACTTTTTATCTCATACTCGACCATCTGTTGATTCGCCAGTTTTACTTTTACTCGATGGGCACTCTACTCACAAAGGAAATTTGCAGATGTTGGAAAAGGCGAAAAAGAACTTTGTTCGAATTATTTCAATTCCACCACATACATCACATAAGGTTCAACCATTAGATGTCGCCTTGATGGGCCCGTTGAAATCACATTACGCCACAGCGAATGGAAATTTCTTGAAGAAAAACCCAGGTTAATAAATTGACATTACAGAAGTAGAAACATAACTGTTATATTGTTATTTGAATTTTAGGAAACAATCACTGCTTACAACGTCTGTGAACTAGTAATCCATGAACATGGAACATGTAGTAATCTGTGAACATGTCATCTGGCCAAAATGGATCCTTTTAATCCTTTTTAATCCATTTAATCCTTCAGTATTCAACGACAGTGACTTTGCTGTAGCAGATTCGTTGACGTTGTTAATGAAAAAAAAAAAACTCTCAGGACACAAAGAAGCCACTGAACTGGCAAGCTGCTGAATTTAAAGCTGTTGAAATTCCAGCTGTGAGTGAAATCAACGCAGAAGACATTGGTGTACTAAATGATAGCCAAACTATTGACCAGATTGATGCAAATGAGTATTATGTTATCCAGAGCACCGGAGAAGTCATCATAGGCCCAGTTTCGAAACTCTCTTCTATGACCTCGAATTTAGATCAAGTGGATCAAATTTCAAATCGCTGTTTTAGTATTACTGACTTCAACGGCAATATTAATTTTAAACTAGCGCAAGCTACTAATTCGCTGCTAATTGCCGTTCACAACGATGAAAAAGCTCTAGTAAACAACGAAATGCAATTTGGTCCTACGTATGGACAGGAGAACATTCCACCAGTTCAGACAGATACCATTAGGACAGTTGACAAAGTAAAACGTAAAAGAACTATTAATTAAAACAGTTACCTGGATCAGCTGGTGAGGCAAATAGTCGCCGGACCAAAAAAAAGCGTTGGGATCAAAACGCCAGTCAAGATACACCAAAACTGGATAGTTTTATGATTTCTCCTTCTTCAGTGGCCAAAAAGTTGGAAAAACGCGTGGATACAAGACGCAAGAAAGTTACTTCGAGAAAAGAATATGCTGCTTAGTTAACTTCCACACTCCATCGCAAAAAATTGATCGAAACTATTGCTTCGAAGGACATTAAAAATATACAGGGAACAGGGCGCAAGCGCGCTGGTCGTAAAGCAAAGGCTTTTGAAGATGCTGATGCTATAGATGATATCATTTGTTTTATTTGTGGGACTACTTTTTCGGTTTCAATCAACGGCAAAGGAAGGTCGAAGTGTATGCAATGTCAAAAATGGTTTCATACAAGCTGTGCTGCTGAACTTGACAAATGTAACACTTGTGAGTAATATGGAAACCATGAATAATTACTAAATTGTCGTTTCATTGATTTTATTGTACTTTGTTACCTATATGAATTAAATATATATGCATAATAACATAATAAATTTGGTAATAATTATTTAAAGCATTTCTTGAAAAATACTCAGCTTTTTAAAAGTTGCGCTTACTACTTTGAACTTTCTTTTTTGCCATTATTTATTAGATGACAAAATGAGCCATACCGCCCCAATATTGTAGTGCATTCTGCCTCTTCGATGGGGTGCCTTTAACCTCATTGGCATGGTGCTTCTTGCCCCTTTGTTGCGGTGCATTTAACCCCAGCAAGAGTGCGTTTTGCCTCGATTGATGATTCTTCCAAATTTTTACACTTACTTAAAAAATGGGTGTTATGCATTTTTTATAATGTTTTCGTATCTGATGCGAGTTGGAACGAATAAAAAAAGGTTTTGATATTTTGATCAATATATAAGATTGGTTTTACTCTCAGCATTAACTAGAATAAATGCGGTTTTCGGTAAGTGGTGCGTTTTACCCCAGGAACCCCTAATTATTGTCATTCGCACAATGCTACAGTCGAGATATCGAAGCGGCCGGAGATTGGCACAAAAGAGAATCGTTAACCATCCGTGTTGGCTTCTAGTCAAACGATTCTCTCAAATAGAGAAGCGTACAGTTGAACGCTGCTGTCGCAGTCTGCAAGAGAGGCAACAATTCTTTTCGATACGGTGTCATGCAAAAATGTCAACTGTTCGACACACTGTGCTTAATGCATTACATTATGCTTCAGTATAGCATTTTAGATGCCTAACAACTTTGCCGATGACACTGAAGAGCTAGGAAAAGCTCAAAAAGCTATAGCTGTTTAAAGTTGAGCATGTCGAAATAAATGCTGAAAATCATTTTTTTCTGGCAACACTACCAGTGTACCGGCGTCAGTAGGAATTCCATCAGAAGTAACTTGTCGTATCGAGTATATACACTCAGCTGGAACGAGCAAACAATTTCAGTTCAATATTCTAGGCATAGATGTGATGCAGAGGTAACTTTTGATGGAAATCCTACTGAGACGCCGGTACACTGGTAGTGCTGGCAGAGTAACAGATTTTTAGCATTTAATTCGACATACTCAACATTGAAAAAACTATAGTGTTTTTTAGGGACATCCTAGCCCTTTAGTGTGTTCGGAAAAGTTGTTGAGCATAAAAACCTACCTTTTGGAGAAGCCAAGCGGAGACAAAACCAATCTACTTCCGATAAGTTTAGGATTGTTTGGGGCCCCAAAGAGTACAAAAAAAACTTGGTTCTGGTTTTCTTCTATCAAGTTTTATTTTTTCCATATAACGACGCCCCACTCTAATACACATTGACCTGCATCACAATACTTGAGCAAGAGATGTGGCCAGTCAATAATTTTGCAGAAGAAAACGGCGTGTGCGATTTGTCGGTGAAGTACCGATGGTTGAATACCATGAAGTTGGTAATGGTTTTTGTAAGTTCTGTGGATCTTGAAGCCTCAGCGATAATGCTGCCATAATCATTTTTAAAGTCCGCGATCCAAAATCAGAATATGCAAATTCGATTCGCGAACGCTTTCGAATTGTGTTGCATTTATCTATACTTAGCGTCAAGCAGTTCGTTTTTTCATGCAATCACACTTTATTTCCTTAATAAGATTGTATCGTCAGTATTAAACAGCAGCGGTGGTAGCAGTAGACTAGCATCGTAGATGAAGATGAAGAAGAGTAGCGGACCCAGATTACTACCTTGAGGAACTTTTGACAGATTTGAACAGCGGTCCGAAACAACAGATCCTACTTTCGTAAAAATTCTACGCTCAGTCAGAATTCCCGACGCTTAGGAAATTTGCATTGCTGCACAGGAAAATTTAACAGCTTAGTGATTGGCGATCAGAAAATCTCTCCACACTGCTTGAGAACCACTGAATCATTACCATCAGGTCCAGCAGTATCCGCTAAATCAGTGTATCGGTAACATCCTCTGGTTTTGGTTGCCAGAAGGAGACAGCACTTCGATAGACACCTGAATGTCGGTACACCAAGTAGAAGTGAAACAGAACACCAGCTTTAGATGTTCATGAAGTTCGTTGCGAGATCGGTAAATTGAAGTACAACAAAGTCGCCGGCAAAGACGGGCTATTGAGAAAGCTGTACAAATATGGTAGAAAGGAACCGGCTTACGTTCTGAACAGGATCATATCCAGGATATGGTTGAAGGGAAAGCTACCAGACGAGTGGATGGAGGGAGTCGTCTGCCCTATGTACAGACAGCGCGACAAGTTAGAGTGCCATAACTACTACGACATCTCCTAACTACTACTCGCAGACCCTATTTAGTCGTCTATGACCTTCAACTAGTAGCTCGTGGGTCAGTACCAACCGAGTTTTATGGATGTTCGCGCCAGCACATCCTCATTCACAGCGACCTAAAATACGGTCGATAAAGAAAAGCTATGGTATATCCTGCACGACACCGGTTTCTCGGATAAACTCAAGTCCACACTGCGGAAGTGATGTGCTACGTGCGTGTTTCCGGAGATACTCTCGAGTTCCTTTAAATTGTACAAAAAGTTGAGACCATGTGATGGATTCAACATCGCTCTTGAGGGTGCGATCTGGAGGGCAGGCATTGACACAAAAGGGACGATTACCGCCAGGTCGGTTCGGCTTCTGTATTTTGCGGATGACTTTGACATCATAGCACGTAAATTTGCGATGACCGAGGAAACCTACGTCTCACGGAAAGCCGAAGCCAGATGAATCGGACTGCGGATAAAGGTGTCGTAACCTGATAAATGCGGGCAAGAGACTCATAGAAGGGCAGCTCAAAGCCTCTGTAGACAGCGATGAGCTTGAGTTGGTTGATAAGTTCGTGTATTTGAGGTCACTGGTGACCGCCGACAATAACACCAGCAAAGAGAATCAGAGACGCATCCAGGCAAATCGAAAAAAGCTTTGATCGAATCTGGTGCGACGACTCACGTTGTTGACGTTGTGCAAAACCCTGATCAGACTAGCTAGTTCTCTACGGAATCGAAACAAACGTTTCTCGCGGAGGACGCTGAATGCTCTTAGAGTTTTCGAACCGAAAGTACTGCGGATTATCGACGGTGGGGTAGAGTCGGACGACGGAGAATGGCAAAGACGCATGATCCATAAGCTGCAAGCGCTGCTTGGCGAGTATCCCATTGCACACCTGGCTGGGCTGGATACGTCACGGGGATGCCAGACGACAACCTGGTGAAATCGTTTCTTTCCAGCAACCTTGCCAGCACCAGAAATAAAGGGATAATGATAGCTCTACCAGTTTGAAAGGAAATATCTAGTCCACACAATCAGAGCAAAGAGCTTGTTCAAGGCAGATAATTTTTTTTTATGCGAGTTCTGAATTCTTATTGGAATTTAGAAAACATGAACCGTAATCAGACTCTAATTCCGTATATGGTACTAGTATAATAGTAATTTACATGCACTGTATTGGGACTAGATGAATAACTGTATATGCAATATGCTCAAGCATGCTCAGTGGTTTCAAAATCATGGTTTTAATTTATTGAAAAATGGAACATTCCCTAGAATTTTCTAATTATATGAAATAGGCTTGGAAAAGACCTGTTATTGTAGTCATCAAAATTGGTTTACTTAACGTATAAATGAGTCTTGGCCAGTCCGCATACAGTATTCGTATTAAAATAATATTACACCGCACAGTACACACCTTTTTATCAGAATATCACATGCTCTTAGTTTCGTGGCGTAACGTAATGACATTTCAGTTTATATGTATTACTAAAGTGTGCGAAAAATCAATCTCTCATTTTGTGTTGCTAGTCGGAAGCTGCAGAGTGTAAAGGGGAGCGCGTTTTGGCAACGCAGTGCTACAATTTCTTGTGACACCAAATTTATTTCATTTTCGCAGTCGCGAGATTTTATTTATTTATTTTATTTGATTAATTCCATCTGATCAACAACGATCTACACGAAATGTAATGTGGATGGGGAGAAGCTCATTGGAGGTGTTCACAAATTAACCTTCCAGATGCGAGTGTATTACCCGCAATGATGCCGCTTTACTGTTTTTTTTTCAAGACCAACAACTTTCTCGAATGAAATGAAACAGTTTTTCCCATTAAAAATCTTGGATGAAATTGAATTAGACTTTAGATTATTATTTTCGTTCACTGATCACTAGAAAAACAGTTCTTTTCAGGGCCACCACAAACACGGCTAAAAATTTAGTAAAAATCACATATCTTGTGTGTAGAAACTGATTTTAAAAAATTGGGGAAACTTAGTAAAGATTGAACTCGATTCAACTTTTAATTTCAGATGATTCCGTACCAAATTGCAACCGTCACCACGAAGATATTTTTTTCGAGACGGAAGATTCGCTGCAAACGGTTCGATATTTGAGGTTCACAGAGGTTGCAGTTGATTTAGAATATTTTAATTAGTGGGTAACATTTTTGCCTGTTTCCAGAAACCGGAAGTTACTGTCTAAAAATTTAAACTGTGTTACGGAATTTCATATGTATAAATAGGAAGAAAATATTTTAAATTTACACATTGCGCATAAAAATAGAAATTTCAGACTTTAGTTGAAAAGAAACCAACCTGATTAACCTTGAAGCTACAAAAATAACTGTACAGTGCATGTTGGTCATACCTGAAAATAGACATAGAGAAAAAACTGTTTTTATTACACTTCGATGGAATGATAAAACATGCATTTAAAACTATCCTCGCATGACACGCAAGTTGATTAGACAAAGTCACGTCACTCAAACTAACGACAACAAATCGGTACAACAACGACAAAATCGATTCACACGGTTCTTCACGGTCAGCACGCACGGTTCATTCCGTTTGCTCTCTCCTACGGAAAAAGCCTTGTTGTTGTACCAACATATAAGATCGAAATTTCACAACAATATCGCATGAAATCGATACGCCCCATAAAAATTCATTACCCTTGCCTGTAATCGTACCGACGACGACGACACTCGCTGTCACCCTGCCCTGGTTTAGCTTTATACCACGACGCATAGCGTGAAAAATTCAATTGAACTTCTTTCGATCTTTTCTAGACCGCCCCATCCCTCTACCCTACTGCCTGTGTTACCATCCGCAGGCGCATCGGGTTCCGGTGACACGCGTGTCTTAATCGACACATCGTTCGGCTGCCGCCGTTCATCCCATTAGCTGCCTCCCTCACGTCCGGCCTCTCCCCCTATCGAAACCATTTTTTTTCGTCCAAATTGCCATATTTGTCATCAAATGTTGCGACAGCGATGCCGTCGTCGACGCACAGTGGGACGAAATGGACGCAACGCGAATGAGATCGATTTTTTTTCTGCACGGCAAAATTTCAATTGCGTTGGTGCAACAAATTTTCACGAAAAAGTAAACATTACTTTTTTCTTTCCCTCAACCGTATCGCAAGTCATTCAATGTGCGAAGCTTCTTTTGTGACGCTGCGACAAAGCTAAAGAAATATATAAATAATAAATATGTACTCGCAAAAAGTATTATATGGGTTGGGAAGAAGATACCCCTTACCAGCGGAGCTGGAGAGACAAGCAACCAAACCGTTCGATTCGATTAAACTCATCATCCAGCTGGCAGGAGACAGCACAGCGCCGACAGACGACGACGGTGGGACGCGAATGAGTTGAAATGATACTGTTGGAATTAGCGCGCGATTCACTGGTTCATATGTTTGAATAACTGAACGCAGTCGGGTCCTGCAGCAGTGCTGGAGTAGTAGTGGGTCGACGAAGAATGGAAAATATTTACGCGACAGTGTGCTGCAGAGAGTGGAAGCTGCATGCGTTGACTCGGAAAGATTCGAGCAAATCTCTGGAAAGTGGTGGATGGTGGCATCAGTGCGTGGCTAGCGAATGATTGACGGAGCGATGCAACGGGAGCGATGGGAAGGGAGGACGTAAATCTGTTATGTATATTTATGTTTTATGATACAAAATAGCATTAACCAAACCAGCGAAGCAATAAAACCCGGAGACTTTCGATGCGGATGAAGGCGGTTGAACGGTGTGACAATTTTAGATCCGAGGGAATAAAACGAGGTTCGGTCGTTTCAAGATTTATATGCGTAGTATATTACGGGTGCGGAAATTTTACGACTTTATTACCAGCCAACAGTCGTACCTTTTGAAGTTACATGAGTGAGTTGAAAATTAATTGAAACGAATCACTTGAAACGTGCACTTAAAACCAATACTATTTTGATGTGTACTAGGTCATACCTGTCAGTTTATTAAATGTAAACACCACTTTTAGTTGTTATCTCGTTCTTTCTTGCTCTCCGTTATTAAGGTAGGAATTTCTTTTAATATGCTGCACAATTTATCAAAAAGTTACAACAGAAAATCATGAGTTCAGCTTCCAAGTTACGAATCGTATCTGACTACATGTAATTAGTAAAAACTGTATAAAAGTTTGAATATACTGACTTTTTATACTAAAAAATTGAATCAGAGTGTTTCTCAGAAATTGTATCCAAATTCGCAAGAGAGGCTACCGGAAGATAATAATAATAATGAATCTGTATACACACTAAAAAATTTGTGCTTTGAAAACAAAAATCTGCAAATTTGGCAACCCTGATTGTATTGAAATTTTTTGTAAAAGCCTGGGGTGAAATTGTGCAGCTCGATTCGAACGATTTTTGCTATTTTCGAGGACGTCTCATACTGCCAGTTTTGCCTTAAGCTCAAAAGGAGCTGTCATTGTCATTTTGCCTTCCATTCATCCAATCCGTAAGTCGAAAAAAAAAAAAAACGAAACATAACGCCCACCAGCGATCATTTAGTTTTGTTCGAGTTACTCGAAACGGAATGCGTAATGTCACCCTTGTACTCGGTATTCCATTTTTCATTGACGTGACACATTGCTCTGATTAAAAGCGTTATGATTAAAATGACATAATATATTTAATTTTGTTTTCAGTTTTTTATTCCACAAAACTGACTGTCGTTTCCGTCGTGTACAATGTAGGAACGAAATACTGTCGGAGTGGCAGTAATCGGAGAATAGTTGAAGAGATATTTTACTGAACGTACCACTTTCAGTAATGAGTAAGGGTGAAAACTCAATTTTATCGAATTCATGTTAAGTGCCATAAAAATGCCAGGAACGTTTTGTTTCATATATAACGATCTTGCCGCAAACGAAGAATGACAATGCTTGCCGTTCCAAAAAAAAATTTTAACCCCTTAAGGTGAAACGGTATAGGAGCCAGAAACGATCGACTGAGCTGGGTTTCTTCGAGGGATGGTCGACCAACTGTTGAATGAACGTGTAGATAACTTTTTTCAGTCAAGGCGAAACGGTATAGGAGCCAGAAATTGCCGACTTTAAATTTTCAAAGGCTCAATATTCGGAAAAAGGTAATGCTTCACCTGTGAAAACATATCCTCATGTTTGGGGGGGTGATGCACTACTTTTTTTCCGAGTCATATTTTCTGCAAAAAAACTAAAAATATCTCTACAACAAATAAAAATATCAAACCAATATACTCTATTAAAATGCGAGGTTTGGCAGAATAAACAAAATCTTAGAACATCTTGAATTGTTTCGACGATTACAGAAAAAGTTATGGACGAAAAACTAATTTTGAGGAGTGTTCCTCGTAAAACTCTATTTCGTCATATCAGACGTACAAAAAGAAGATTAAAGTGTTCAGCAATTCTTTTTCTTATAGATTTTTCTACAACTTTGCTGAAGAAAGCAATCTGGCATTTTGAAAATTAGAGAAAAAAAGTTTTTATATCTAACTAAAACAACAATATCGCACGCTTAGCCTTGGGGCTAATAGCGGTCTCGATCAACTAGGTTAGTTGAGAGATTTCGTTATCGATATTGTTTTTTTGGCACATTTTGCATGTGTAGGATAAGTACAACGATACACCGTGCCCCAGTGCTGAGTCGAGAAAATTTCCAGCTCGAAAAGATCCTCGACTCGATCGGGAATCGAACCTGATATCACAACCGTGTGGGAGGGCTAGCCGGCCGACATCGCTAACCACAGAGCCACGGGGACCACATGTATATATTCAACTACTGGGGGTATTGATCAAAAAACCGAAAACGCCAAAAGATAGGCCTTGTTATATGGAATAAACTTGCTGAAGACACTGGGCACATAAAAACAATATTTCACAGTCAAATCTAAAACGATTACGATTTTTCGAGCTTAGACCACTGTGTGTAGGTACGTTATATAACAATATCTATCCAAAATTCGTTTTGGAAGGTTTAAGATCCGGAAAACCCCAGCGTCTGGTGTTTTTTGGGTTCCCTCAGAAATTTTATGTAAAATAATAAGATTCCACGGAGGTACATTTCTGTTTCCAAAATAGATTTTTTTAAACTTCAATATCCACCATTACCACCATGCGACTCCATTGAAAAAAAAAAAAAAAACTTTCTCAATGCAAAAATTTCACACAATAGGGTTTCTTGGGTCTTGAACCCTCCGAAACGACAACATATGCAAAATATTGTATCATGATACTGTACTGCAAACTTTGTATCAATTTGTTTATGTCAATAACTTTTCTAAATAACTCTCAGGAAATAATATGGAGACCTTGAAAATGGCATCTGAGGTGGATTTCTGGTCATTGGGTATCATTTTGGTTTCAGACAAAATTTGGTTATTTTCAGAAAACTAACTCTGCCATCTTGGATTTTGAATAGAGCATCATCTCGATTTCGGAATGGCTGTTTTTCAAAAACCGGAAGTTGCTACGTGGGATTTCAAAATAGCGTCTGCAGTTGAGCCTCAGTCTCTGAGCATCATCCAGAAATACTCTTCTTGGTTTAAGTTCCACTTTCTGGTCTGTTGAAAAAATGCACAGAAATTATTGATATACAATTGTCTAAATCGAATTTTAGACGTTTGTTTTTTATGCTAGATTACATTTAAAAAAATTGAAAATGAAACTGACAAATGTTGCGTCAGATTTCAAACAATTATTGCTAGCGAACGACTTAATGCTTTTTAGTCATTTATTTGTCGGTGAATAGATAAAATGTGTGATAATTGTTTGATATAATGTTTACCATTGTTGCTTTACTGCTTAATGGTGAGAATAGGTGATAAGTTCCAAGGTCAAGCTTTCCCATACATTTCCCTCGCTATTGCCTTGCTTCCCAAGCACGGATAACAATAACTTGGACGGAATAAATTCCACTGCCTATGTATTCTGCCTCAACAAAGTGTTTTGTTTCGTTTCTCTTTCTCGAGACTGCGTGGTCACGCCTTCGACGCAAAAATCTACGCTCAACTTGTCTAGTCTAGTCTAGTCTACACTAACATAAACATCATTGTTTCAAAGTGGCTGATCTTTGAAAATTTAGAATAATTAGGGTATCGAACGTCTTCGTCAGTGGTTCTGTTCGGCAGGTTCTTGCATAAGATTGCTGCAGAAAACCTGCCGAAGAAAACCACTGACGAAGACGTTCGATACCCTATGTAAAATTTGCTTAGGAGCTAAAAACTCATTCAAAAGCTAGAGAAGTCATAAAAATTAAATGCATATCAGAATTATATTATCACTGTCCGAGTAAGTATCACCTTAAAAAATTAGGTAAACTGACAGATGACTTTTGTCGTTTCTGTAATTCTGAAGTAGAAACCTCGGAACACTTACTGTGCCAATGCAGCTCATTAATTCAGCAAAGACTGCGTATTCTTGGAAAAGGTATCCTCACGCCTAACGCCTAATGGTCTGCTGAACTAATGAAGGTAAGGAACTTCATCAAAGATGTCATACCTTCTTGGGGTGAAATGCAAAGTCTGGGTGCGACTATCACTGATACCCATAGTGATGGAACGAACTGACATTGCATAAAAATTAACGCGGAGTATACCACAATATATCTAACTAATGGTAGCAGTGGTCATAGGCTCCTACAGGAAAAAAAATCATATTATCAGATTATTATTTCACTTGCGTGCTATACTTTCTCAAACGATTCAAGTTATGTTCTGGTGCAGTTCGAAATCAGAGACGAATGATTCCAGTAAGAAAATGTTACACCGGAGTAACGTGTTCGACATTAAATGACGCACGAACCCACCAGCAAAGGAATCGTGAGTCATACCCTGTATAACACACGCTCACGAACACGAAAGTACAGAACAATCTAGTGGCAGTACAAGTGAGTTATAAAAAATAACATTGAGGATAGACGTATTTGCGTAAAAGTGACCCATTATTGTAGCTGACCCTGGAGCTGACCTGAATTTAAAAATTTAGAAATAAATATTTCGTGTAGGTGTATACACTTATCTTGACTAAATCCGAAGATTTCTCGTATGTGCAGGTCTTAAATCTGACATCTCTAACTATCGTGGAATAACTTTTTTGTCAGCTGGGTCGAAATG